>NW_004524609.1:7612313-7618123 GCF_000260255.1 Octodon degus | reverse complement strand
GCGGCGGGCTGGGTCGGCGAGGACGCGGCGCCCAGACAAAGGCGGCGGCGGGCAGGGCGCCGCGAGCGCCCCCGGGGCGGGGAGCCGGGCCGGGGAGACCGGAGAACAGGAAAAACTTTCCCATTTGTCCTTGAGCATCTCAACGTGGCATCTGGGCAGGGCCTCGGCCAGAGCGGCGGCTTATCCCAGACCCGGGCATCCTGCCCGGCCGCTGGGATGTCAGAAATCTTGGGGTTTCTGGCGCTGGGCGTCGCATCACCGGCCCGTTCTCACGGGCCCTCCTTCGGGGGTTCGGGAGCCCTGCTCGGCCCAGATTGCTTGCTGCTCGGGAGCAGGAGCTTCATCCTGTTGCTTTTGAGCGGATATTTCAATGTTTCACTTTGACTTTCACATCTGGACCTTGGTCAGAGAGCTGGGAATTGCAGGACTGCGTTGCGGGCATCCGCGGGATGGTGTCCGAGGCACACGCCTCTTTCGTTCCCTCTTGTCTTGGAAGCGAGCCCCGGGAACCGTATGGAATAATCTCTCTGGAATGTGCTCCGGGAGCATCAGGCGGCCCGGGCAGGGATGACCACTTCCCCGCTTTCCACTTCCTGCTGTACCAGTTTCTGTCGTGACCCTTGTCTGGACTCTGGATTCGGGCTTGTGCGTTGACTGCTTGTGACCGAGCTGTGCTAATATTGAACATTTGATGGTGTAATTAAGGCCATCTTGTACCATAATCAGCCCTGGTCTCCGTTCCCTTTGTGTTTCTGTTTAAAAACACCCTGCACCGAACAATATCCCTTTGTTTAAAAAAAAAAAAAAAAAAAAAACAACTATGTGTACTCATGTAATCTAGTAGCTCAGCACCTTGGGTATATGAGTGACTTTCAAGGTGTGTGTGTGTCTGTGTGTTTTACCACTACCCACAATAAAAATTATATATGATAGAGGACCAGCCAACTAGCTCAGCGGATTAAAGCTGCCTCCTTAGGCAGACGCAGGGATCGGAGGTTCGATTCCTGCCTTGCCGGCCTCATTCCCTGGGCATGCTGAGACAGCCACTGAGACTGGGCGTGGTGGCCTGTAACCCCAGGGCTTGGGAAGCTGAAAACAGAAGGATCACTACAAGTCCAATCTATGTAGTGAGACCCTGTATACCCTGCACTAAATAAGAAAAAAGTATATATTATGTATCATTTCCCAATCCTCATATGCATATACTAACCACAAAACCATATGTGTAATGCCCTTTAGTATTTTCCATACTTTTTTTTTTTTTTTTGCCCCAAGGCTGCCTACAACAAATTGTTTAGCATCTGCTGTTAGCTGAAACTCACATGATAGTACAGATAAAATTCTGCAGTTTTGTAAGAAACATTTTGCAAGAGGATGTAGCTGTTGAAATGCCTTGGTATGATCTTCCTTCCCGGTTGAACACAGGTTAAGGAGGCGCATTAGTCTCCTATAAGAAGTAAATGTGCTAAATTCTGCTTTGTGACATTATTAGGTTTGGAATTATTTTGTTAGTCTGGGTATAAAATCATAGCTTCCTTTAGCAAGTGGATAAAAATGTTATTTTTAAAACTGTAGGGTGCTTGGAAAGTTAGTTTCCTTAGTCTCTACCGTCAGGTCTGTTTTCTTGGATGAAAGCTCTATTCGGCAGCTCTCTGAACTATAAATAAAAGTTCTTGACACAGTGAGTTGCTTTCAGCCACACAGGGTATGACATTGGACTTTAAAATAAGTCAACTCCTTTATCCAGTGTTTTTAGGCGAATCTGTGTCTTTTTAAAAAAATTTTTATTTATTTATTTATTTATTTATTTTGGTAAATGTCGGCTGAGTTTGGGATCCAGAGTTTGGGATTTATTTCTGGATGAGGTTAGTAAAGAGAACTAATCTTTACTAGTGGCCTACATTTATACGTTATGCTTAATAACCAATCTTTACCAGTGTTCTGTATTCGTATTTTATGCCTGGTGCTATGCTAGACAACTTGGGTACATTTAAAAGTTTGACTAGTGATATGTATTTGTCCCATTCTTCTGAGCCATAAAAATTTTGTTCCTACAGGAAAATCTCATGGATAAAATAAAGTATAAATCTAAATTCCTTGACTTAGAGTCTTTGATATCTCTAACTATGTATGTGTTCCCTCTGAGATGCCCCTAGTGGCATATGACTGTAGCCCCTGCTACTCTGGAGACTGAAACAGCGAAAGCACTTGAACCCACACATTTGGGGCCAGTCTGGGCAGCATAACTTGACTCTGTCAAATAGCAAAACAAAACAAAAACCAAAGCAAAACCTCTGCTCCTGCTTGCAGGTTTTTCCAGCCTGTTTGCAATTAAGTGTGTCTGTGTGGTGAAAAAGCTTATTGAAGAAAATTTTGAAACATGTTAGAGTATACCTGAAAGTTTGAAGATGCTTCTTGACTTGCTCTATTGCTAGTTGCCTGAGGTTCCAGACACCAACCCTTAGTTCTGACTTGTTGCCGGGATGCAAATGGCCCCACCTGTGTTTCACTTCTCAGCACGTTCAAGGGCTGAGAGACAAACCAGTGAAAAGCAGTTGACTGTCACTTCCTGTCCCTGTCCCAGGAAAGAACAAATATTTGGATTGAAAAAAAAAAAATTCTAGGGAAAAATCCTGAGGTCATCTGTTTTTAGATTGGTGAAACCAGAGCCTTGGCACCCAGGCCTGTACGTTGCTTATTTTAGTAGGTGCTTCCCCGTGAAGTACGAAGCTCACCTTTGCATGCATTTGCTGTCAGTGAGGAGGTTGAGCCAAGCCACTCGGACAGCCGTCTTCCCTTGTGGACCTGCTCAGAGTCCAGCTGCTTGTCCGGAGTGGGCTTCAGGCGTAGACAGTCGGATTCATAACTTGACAGTCGGATTCATACCTTGCCTTTTTATAAAGTAGAAAACTGAGGAAAATGGGTTTGTTTGGTTTTGTTTTTTAGTCCACACTGACCCAAGTAGATACTTGGTTTTTATTGTATTTGTTGGTTGTGATAACAGCATACAGCACAGTTTTCAAGTCTGGCTACCAATGAGAGAGCTTGCAATGAATCCAGTTCGGCTTCCCAATCGAGTTTATAAAGTATATAAACTTGGAAACGAATACAGGAAAACATCTTTTAAATTTTTGCCTACAAAGTACCTACTTTGAATGTGTGCCTTTCCTTTTTTAAAATAAAAAAACAAAGAATCATTTCTTAATGATTAAGAATCATTAAGAAAAAATAATTTACCTCTTGGTAAAGCACTTCTCAAATACCTAATCATGTTGTAGATGGAGCTATTATGAATATTCTGAAACATTCTACTTTTCCTATAGCTGCCCAGCTGGGAAAACACAACTTCCGGTAGGTTTCACAGCTTGCTTAATTCCATCACCAATGCAGTTTCTATCCTTATCCTTTGCTTTGCTTGTTTTCTCTCTCTCTCTTTTTGCTGCATCTGCCAGGGCTTGCTTCCTCCATTTAAGAAGTTATCAAGGATCTGAGCTCCTGGAGATATATGTTTATGTGAACTTCATGAGCCTGGGGGGAAGAGGTATCTATTTGCAGGTAGCTCTGCGGTTAGAGTACCTTTGTCATTCCTGTGGTGTCCCTGTCTTCCACAGATCCCTAGCGATTGGAACCAAAGCTGGTTACAAGCTGTTTTCTTTGAGTTCTGTGGAGCAGCTGGACCAAGTCCATGGGAATAGTAAGTTGTGTGTGCGTGGGGGAGGGGGCGCCCTATGCATGTGTGCGTGTTCATGGGTCCTGCCACGCTCCCCCTCCTCCCCCGCATCAAGAAATCTCACAGATGCAAACTTCTTTCTCTGGACTTTAAACTTGAGCCTTCTGGTTTTTCTTCCCTCAACCATCAAAATGAAGGAGTCAGTATTTTTCAGACTTGAATTGTCTCCACTTGCTTGGAGACAAAACCACAATGAATCTCTTACTAAAATTTGGCAGTAATTTAGGGAACATTTCCTTTGTTACGTGAAGAAATCCTTTGCCCGAACTCATGCTGTTGATACTTGCCGTATACTTAGGTACATGGTCATCATTTTTTATGACTGTCAAATCTAAAGATCACTCACAACTTCTTCTTACCATTATATTGGCATTATAGATTATTGATATGACTTATATGGTCAGGAATGTATTTTATTTACTTTCATAAAGCAACACTGTCCTATTTACATGGCCAATGCTGAAAATGTTGATATATTTCTAGAAATTACTAAAAATAATTCAGCTTAGAAATATGACTCTAGGGGGCTGGTGAGATGGCTCAGTGGTCTAAAGCCCCTACTTAGAACAAGCTTAGCAAAGCACAGGGACCGCAGTTCAATCCCCCAGCACCACATGCCAGCCAGCCCCGCCCCCTGGTGGGCTGAGCTGGCCACACACACACACAAAAAAAAAAAAAAAAAAAAAAGAAAAAGAAATATGACTCTGATTTTTCTGAGTAACCATTTCTGCCAACAGGGTTTCCTGAAATGAAAATGGTTTGGTAAAGAGTATGTTGGGGTTTTACTTTATTTATGCCATTTTATGACTAGTGTAGCCCGCCCCATACTATTCCCCATGGGACTTGCCCAAGCGCAGGCAAGACACACATATGACATGGTGTCAGGAAAACACAGAGGTCTGGTTAGTATTGAGTACGGAAGTACTTTCTTGCTCATAATACTGACGTCCAGATTGTCCTCAATAGAACAAGAGTTCCAGAGAGGGACACGGAGCACAGGAAGACACAGAGAGGGGCACAGATTTTGCTGTTACTGAGCCTGTGCCCCAGAGTGCTACCCCTCTAGCAGGACAAGAATAATTTTTAATACAGTGACTCCTGACCCAGGAATCACATCTTGGAAGTCTTGTTCAGGGCAAGGAGGGATTGAGGTCACCATACCTTCTGAATGTATTTTATGGGGTGCACAGCAGAGCCCCTGGGTCTGGGGGCGATTCCGTCATGTATGCAGCCTCCCAGGTGATTCTGGTCACCAACATCTCCTGCCCCCCAAAAATAAAGGATTAGGGATGTGACTCAGTCATTTAATTAGTTAACTGAATACTCATCAAATGCTAATGATTTTAACGTGTTTAGGATATGACTCAGGATGAATTCCTGCCCCGGCAGACGGGCAGGGCTCCCCGGTGGGAAGGGGGCAGCCGGGTGGCCATGCATGTCTCCTGCTGGTCAGCCCCAGCTGCAGTGACCATCAGAGTAACCTGGCCGCCGCTCCCCCTCCAGACGAAATCCCCGATGTCTACATCGTGGAGCGCCTCTTCTCCAGCAGCCTGGTGGTGGTGGTCAGTCACACAAAACCACGGCAGATGAACGTGTATCACTTTAAGAAAGGCACGGAGATCTGCAACTACAGCTACTCCAGCACCATCTTGTCCATAAAGCTGAACCGGCAGGTACGGAAGCAAGCGCCTTGGGGTTTGGTGGCTTCTGCCGATTGGAGGATTGGAGCCATGTGCGCGGGGGTGGGAGGGATGGCCAGGATGGCCAGCATCTTTATCACAAGCATCAGCCAGGTGAGGTGACAAACAAGCTGTAATCTCAGCACCCTAAGAGGCCTGAGGCAGGAGGATCTCAAGGTAGAGCCTACCCTGGACAGCTTAATGACTTGACTCTTGTCTCAAAACAAAACAAACAAAAAAATAAATAAATAAATCAAGGGTTAGGAATGTGGATCAGTCATTTAATTAGCTAACTGAATAGTTATCAAATGCTAATGATTTTAACGTGTTTAGGATATGACTCTGAATTCCATAGGTTCAGTTCTCACTACTGAAATAAATATTGTCTTTTTTTTTTTTTT
>NW_004524609.1:7606394-7612093 GCF_000260255.1 Octodon degus | reverse complement strand
CACACACACACACACACACACACACAAAGCTAGTAACTTGACTTTTGATTTAACATGTGTGTCTGCTTCCCTGGGCATAGTGTAAACAGCATCCACTCCATTTTGTTCATTTTGTCAGTGGTGAATTTGCCTTGGTTCTTCAGCCTGCATTCTCTCCCCAGTGTCAGCCATGTGACCTCTGCCCCTGGGTAGGGTGCTAACTAGGTACCAGTAGGGACAGCTTCGAACTCAGGCTCGGGTGTGTCCCTTGAGCCTCCACAGGGTCACCTGAACACGTTCCCAGTGATACAAGCACAGCTGTCCCACGCCACCCAATGTAACAGTCGAGCATGTGCCACCAGTGGTTCAGCACTGCCCCGTGGGGCGACAGGCAAGGGATGGGTGCACTGTCAGTATGAGACCAGAAGAACGAGCCCCCTGACCTTGGCCGGCCGAGACAGGGGCATTCCTTGGGGTTCATGGCTCTGCCTCCGAAAAGCAGACACCTGAGGGTGAGCGTGGTCCACCTGCAGTAGCTCTGAAGGCAGGTGGCACAATTGCTCTTTTGTCATCTATATGGACTTTCCTGGAAGCTCAGCTGTGAGTATTCTGGGGTTTTTTGTTTGTTTGTTTGTTTGTTTGTTTTTTGTTTTTTTGGTTCCAGGGATTGAACTCAGGACCCTGCGCTTGCCAGGCAGGTGCTACTGAGCTATCTCCCTGGCCTCAGCTGTGAGTTCTTATGCTTCCATTTTTCTTTTTTTCCAGCTAACCCCTAAAGAAGTTTTATTGTAGCATTTTCTTTGTTGAAGGAAGGATTCCTCTTATCTTAAACATTGAATATATGCAGTCCATTAGCTTTGAAAATATAAGCTCTTGTGAAATAAGTGTTTGAGGCATCAGCAGATCTCCCCTGCGGCTACTGAATTTTACATCTTATGAGAGCAGAGGCCGGGGCAGTTTTGCTTAGTATTTTAAGACTTGGTGGGAAAATGGTCAGAAGTGTCTGTTTCCTGGCTCTTGTATAAATAAACAAAAAGCTTTTTGTGAGCATCCAGAGATCTCTGTTCAGTTAAGCATTCTCAGGAAGGCAGAGGTAGTTGCACCCACTGAAGACTTAGTTTCTTTGTACCTAAGCTATTAAGTACTAATGGGGGGCGGGGTACTAGGAATCAAACTCAGGACCTTCAGCTGGCCAGCCAGGCACTGCGCCGCTGCGCTACCACCCCAGCACCCCTGATTATTGTTTTTGTACAGGGAAACACAGTGCTTCCTTGAATTTCAGGGAAGGAAGAGATTGCTGCTTGGAGCCCGTCTGCTGTTTAGACTGAAGCGCCACTTCAGTTCTTAGAAAGTAGGGTGGTAGAAAACTGGCCAGTGAATGAAAGCGTGGGGACTTCTCAGCGAGGAGTAGCCAGCATAAGAAAGAAGCGAAGTCTGTGTTCTTGTCACGAGAGGGGAAGGCGGTTGGAGAGTGTTCTACACAAACGCTTTTGAACAGAATTATCTGCTCAAATCCTTTCTCTGAGATGTGTTGGTAGCACATTAACTTTTGTCAGAGACGTTTTTATTTTGGGACCCCATCGTAGTCAATATATGAAGGTTAAATGTCTTTTTCTCACTCCTCATTATCTTTTTGAGACTGTTTAGTGAAATATTCTTTAAAGATGAGAACGCAGAATGATACCCGTTGAGCTTACCTGTGTGCTTTCTCAGGAGCCTTCACGTGTGGGGCACTGTTGACCTGTGGTGCCAGCCGCTTCTCAGCGGGACACTCACGAGCCTGAGGGTCCCGCACCCCGTCTTCAGGGGGATGCCATGCGCTGCTTGGCAGTAGCCAAGCTAGCGGGAGGCCAGATCTGACTGGCCTCAAAAAATTACTTGAGGCTGATCTGGAAAGTGCAGATACTTTTTCAGATAGGAAAAAAAATTACAGATTTATGTAAATAATGGTTGTAAGCAACCCAAATCTCTACTTTTTTTTTTTTTTTTTTCCTTTTTCTAAATGTATTTAGTACAGGGTCTACAGAGTGTTACTATGTAGATTGGATTATGTAATGATCCTCCTGTTTTCAGCCTCCCAAGCACTGGGATTACAGGCACGCGCCACCACACCCAGTCTCAGTTGCCCTCTCAGTGCACCCCCGGGGGTGGGGCGGGCACAGCACACCGGGGATCAAACCCCGGTTCCTGAGCTCTGCCTAAGCAGGTGCTTTAGTCCACTGAGCTATCTGGCTAGCTCTCCAAATCTCTATTTTCTGCTGAATAATACAAAAAGGAAAAATCTTTAGGAACAGTATCATGTTTCGTTTTTACTTGCTGTGATATTCCTTGTATTTAACTGTGAACTGTATCTTATGAGATAAGGACGATAAGGCAGATGTATTTAAGATATACAAAGTTCACTGTCCTTTGGCCTTTGCATTTTGCCTGGGCTGATGCCACGGAGGCTACATCTGTGGTGCTCCCAGCAGACTTGCTATATTTTTTGAATTGCTGCAGAGGAGTACTACTTATAAAACTAAGAAAGGGGAGGAAATCAAGATGACCGACAATGGGCTGTATTAGAGGCAAGGCCATGGCTCTGGTGCAGATGGATTAAAAAAGCAGCTACCGCTGGGCATGGGGGAACAGCCCCCTAATCTCTCTACTCTAGGAGGCTGAGGCAGGAGGATGAGAAGTTTGAGTGTTGCTTGGCAACACAGCAAGACCTTGTCTCAAAATAAAAGGAGGTGGGGTTGTAAAGTGTGAAGTGTCATGGATGGATGGATGGATGGATGGATGGATGGATGGATAGACAGGCAGGCAGGCAGGCAGGCAGGCAGGCAGGCAGGCAGGCAGGCAGGCAGGCAGCACAGGCAGTTACCAGTCTTTGCTCATTCTAGAAGCATGCTTTAACATGAAACAAGATGCAGTGGTTCCTTGTTCCTTTCCAGTGCTTTCTTTCTCTGCCCCTCCCTTTTAATTCCCTTCTACAGCCAGCATGGGGGGTGCCTGGAAATCCAGCTGAGTGGGCCCCAGAGGGGCTGACACTGTTAGAGTGGACAGCAGACAGTGTAGATCAGATCAGCTGAGCTCAGGGTTCACGCAGGCGCCCTGCTGCTGTGGGGACTGGGCGCAGGGCTGGGAGGGGAGCTGGGGGGTGCAGAAGCCCCGAGCAGAAACAGGCATGGAAGCCGGCTGTCCCAATGATGGTGCATGCTGCAGGCCATCAAAGTGGCCAGCAAGTTAGAGGATCCACACTGTACAGAGAAACTGGTGTTTGTCATCAGCCTTGAGATTCTGTTAGGTCTTTGTTTGAACCTCTAAACACTCAGTCTCAGACCTGTGGCACAGTAGAAACAAGCCTTCCCTGGAGGGAAACCTGCCACCTATTTTGTAATACTGCAGGTAGTTTCTCTCATAGCCGGTCTTCCTGGGCTTCAGAGGCTCTGACGCAAGCATTGGCTCCCCAACCTTGTGTTCAGCATAGTCGTTTGCAGTGTGCGGTTAAAGATGTCCCCAGCTGGAATCTCTGCAGACCAGGGCGTGGCTCCTGGGCGATTCTGGGGCTCATCCAAGTCTGGGAAGCAGGACCCCGAAGGAGCCCTGTCAGGCCTGTGCGGGGCTGCAGCAGCTGCTCGGGGTGTGGAAAGCGTGGTCTGAGCACCACAGCCTTCCCTGCACCTCCTAACCAGTCCTAGCTGGGCTTGGGCTGGACTCCGCCTTCCGTTCCTGAAATCACAGGGCACCACCCGGCAGAGAGGCATCTGCAGCCACTGGGGTGGAGGAGCACCAAGAGGGGAGCCGGGAGGGGACAGGGCCCTTTGACTTTGATGGCGTCAGCATGAGGGCGTCACCAGCCTCCCTCACCAGGGCGTTGGGGGTGGCACAGCAGCGGGTCTGGAGGAAGGTTTGGAGTGAAGGCAAAGCTGGGCACTAACGTCTAATTATCCCTCATGTAAAAATACATGGAACCAGAAAGATACGAGACCGCAGGGTCTTTCAGATTTTGGAATATTTGTATAGACTTTGCTGGTTGAGCATTCCTAACCTGAAAATCCAAAATCTGAACATTTTTTAAGTACTGATGCTCAAATTCAGGCAGGTCGTTTTGAAAGTTTGGATCAGGGAGGTTAAATCTGTATTTGGAGAGGGGTCACACCTGAGAGGCGGTGATACAGAGAAGCCCATGTTTGTCTGAGGGAGGCCTTTGTTACCAGCACCGAAAGACACCTTGTCAGGCCAGCGTGCTAGCTCAGCGGACTGAAGCGCCTGCTTAGGCAGAGCGCAGTGGCCAGGGTTTGTTCCGCCGGCCCACCCCCTCCTCAGTGGCGCCCTGAGACAGCAATTGAGACTGGGCGTGGTGGCGCGCACCTGTAATGTCAGCGCTTGGGAAGCTGAAAAGAGGAGAATCACCATGAGTCCGATGTACGTACTGGTACCCTGTAGACCTGAACTAAAATACAGAAAACAAACAAACAAATAGAAAGACCCCTTGTCAAATGGAAGTAAGAACCAAAGAGTGACCTCAGAGTATCTTAAATGAAAAAGAGAATATGACCAGGTGTTCGGAAATCCCTGCTCTAAGTGAGAGAAGTCCCAGAGGATAGGGGAGGGAGGGAAGGAGGAGAGAGAGTGAGGGGGAAGGAGGAGGAGGAGGAGGAGGAAGAGGAGGAGGAGGCTGAAGATCTTGTGTTTTAAAATTCTGTTCTAACGAACAGTGATGCATGTGCCCATGTCCGTAAATAGCCTGGCCTTCAAAGACGGCATCGGAGCCCTCCTCTTTAGCTGTAAGACCAACTTTGGACTCCATGGAGGATGGCGTCTCGGGGTGGAGCCCTTGTCCCAGAGTCCGTGCAGGGGACTTAGGATCTTTGTGATTGCAGAGGTTGCTGGTTTGCCTGGAAGAGTCCATTTATATCCACAACATTAAGGATATGAAGCTGCTGAAGACCCTCCTGGACATCCCTGCAAACCCGACAGGTGAGCTTCCCTGACAGAACCAGGCCCCACATCTTGCAGCCAGGCACCCCTCTCTTAGGTGTCATTTCTGACCGGACTGAAGGCCACACATGGTGTGTGCACTCTGTGGGCTTCACAGAATCCACCACAACGTTTTCATGGTGGCAGGCTCAAGTGCTGTGAGGCTGTGGGTTCTCCAGGAGGACTGAGTGGTCTTTGTCACAGCCCGTGTTAGCAAGTGGGCTGAGGCGTGTAGGATATCTGCCTAGGAGACTGCGTGCGTCGGAAGTGGGAGGTATTACCCTGACTCTTTTTTGTAGTTGTTTAGAATGAAGTAGATGTGATAATTATAAGCAAGTTTTGACTTGGTGTGTCTGCATGGCTGGGCCAAAAATACTGTGAACCATGAAGAATGTGTTTTATTACATTACAAAGAAATATCTCTCCTTGAATGATATGCTGGAGTGTGGGACTAAGGTCTCCTCAAGAGTTAGCACTATTTAATATGTGTCTGGTTTTTTAAAATAGCAATAGTTTGAATTTGCTGGATTGAAATAACGGATGATAGTTCATGAAATTCATTGAGCTAAAAACCACTGGGAATGAACCTTTTCCTGCGACAGGGAAGAGGGAATCATTGAGTGAGAGCCAGGTATCTATCTATGCTTCAGTTAATATTTATAAACTGTATTGCAAGTTGGTGTCATTAAATGGCGCCTTCTATTTACCATAGCTTCTGAACTCCTTGGCTTTCATGAATTTCAAGGTTTCTACGGCTC
>NW_004524609.1:7576713-7605583 GCF_000260255.1 Octodon degus | reverse complement strand
TCTGCCTCTGTGTGTGTGTTAAGTACATGCTTGCCACTGAGCTGTGCTCCCAGGCCTTTAAAGTCCCAGTCATTGAAACCATTAAAAAGTTGTCTGCAATAATGACTTCAAGGTATACTTCACAAAAGGGAAGATGACAAGGATATGGCTGTGTCTAGGTGTCCCCCAAGCCTCATGCAGTCATAGGTGGGGGTTTTCTGAGGTTGCTGAGTCCAGAATGTGTGACGCTGGTATTGATTCATGATGCAGTGCTAGGATCGGGGGCACTGGGGTGTGACTGCTGCCCGCACTAAGTAGCCTGGATAAGATACAAGACCTGGAAAGAGCTGCGGTTGGCCCTTGGTGCCCTGCCGCCTTCTGTCTGCCGCCCCACCTCAGAGCCAGCTGATTATGGAATGACCCTCTACAAACTGTGGGCTAAATAAAGCTTTTCCTATTTAACTTTGGATGTCAGGTATATTGTCTCAGGAACAAGAGAAAAGTAAGACAGCAAGGGAAGGAATCATGATGAAGAGTTTTGTTGTAGAAATGCAGGGCTGAAGCAATCTAGAGAACAGCTGCTGCCGACGTCCTGTGTGCTGGCCCTGTAGACACCATCCGTGCCCTCCACAAGCCCACCCAGCCAGCGCCGGTCCCCTGGAGGACTGGACAGTCTACAGACTGTACAGCCTGGGCAGCGGTGGAACGAGGGTCTGACTGTGGGCTGGAGGCGGAGGGACAGGGATGGGCTCTTCTGACAGGGAGGAGCGGCCCTGCATCTGAGTCTGCCTGGAGGAGATGCCAATAGAAAGTGGCTGGCGACGCTGGGTGTTTTCAATGTACTTGGTAGTCATTTGTACCTTTTCTTTTGAGAAGTGGCTATTCATTTCATTTGCCCATACTTTGATGGGGTCATTTGTTTGGGGAGGGTTAATTTTTTTGCATTCTTCATGCAGTGTAACCAAGGTTTTATTCCTCTATCAGAAAAGTAGTTAGTAAAAAGTTTTTCTCCATTCCATAGGTTGTCTTTTCATTCTGTTGATCCTTTTCCTTTTCTGCGTAGAAGGTTTTTTCATTTAATGTACTCCCATTTGTTGATTCTTTTCTTGTCTGTCTTTCATTTTGAGTCAGGATTTTGCTATCCCGTTCACACTGGCCTTGAACTCACTTTGTAGCCCAGGCTGGCCTCCGACAAGCAGCAACTCTCCCGCCTCAGCCTCTCCAGTGCTGAGATTCCAGGCAAATTGTATTATCTGAGCTATCAGAGTTCCATTCAGGAAGCCTGCGCTCACGTGTTTCTCCACTGTGTCATCGGCCAGGAGTTTCAGAGTTCCTGTTTTGGCATCTAGGTCCTCTACCCATTCTGATTTGGATTTAGTACAGGATAAGAGATTGGGGTCATTCCGCGAGACTTTTGCGAGTGAACAGAACTTGCCTCAGCACCACTGGTCAACAGGCCGCCTCTTCTCCTGTGCTGGCCTCTGTCAAAGGGCAGATGGCTGCGGGAGTGCGGGGCTGCTGCCGTGCTCCTGTCCACTCCACGGCTGTGCGCCTGCTCTTTGTGCCAACATGATGCCATTTTCTACTGTAGCTTTGTAGTGTCCCTCCAGCCTGGCTCTCTTTGCCCAGGATTGCTTTGGTTCCTCTGGGTGTCTTCCGATTCCATATGAATTGTAGGAGCGAGTTCCACATTTATAACGACCCCCTAAGCCTGTCCTGAACTCGCCTTTTTACTTCAGTGAAATGAAAGGATCACGCTTGGCACACCGCACCGCAAGGGGAGGAGCCCCCGAGCCACACTCGAGCAAGCCCGGGGGAGGCTGCCAGTCTGTGAGCACAGCCTGCTGGGTCCGCTCACCCACACCCCGTGCCCCTCTGTGGTCAAAGCTTCCCAAGGCAAGCGCGCCCTCACTGTGGAACCTTCCGGCTCAAAGCTGTCAAAGCACAAGGATAACCTAGCAGGGCGCCGAGGCTCCTGTGGGCTCCTGCCTTTGTTCTGAGCAGAACTGGAACATGGAGAGTATGGTTTGGGTTCCATGGCCCTTCCTGGGCTCACAGGGAGGCAGAGTCACTTGTTCAGTCGGCTTCTGCGCAGCATCCCGAAGGCGTTCTCCCTCCTCAGGGCCGCTGTGCTAGGTGTGGAGTTCCCTGCCGCTTTGCGCTCAGCACTAGGGAGGCTGTAGTTCCTTCCTTCCGCATGTGCTTCAGTCCTGCCCGTTCCTGTTGTGTTGAAGATCGTGGGCTGCTTCCTTAAAAGCCTTCAGCCAGACAGGGCTGGAAGTTGGTCTCCTGCTAGCCCAGCCGTCTGCGCCCTGAGCGGCTCAGGCTGGAGATCTCCATGGAAGGTCTCACCCAGTGCAGAAGCTGGGTGGGGTGGGTGGGGGTGGGGGGCACAAATCTGACCAGTTCTTGTGGAAAATGAGGGAGCAGACGTATCCCGCAGCAGTGCGCTCATGGGACACGGTGGTGGTTTACACACCTGCAAGGCCACTTTCTGCAAAGGGTACCACGCCTGGGAAGAATGCTCTTTTGTAGTTGCATAGGGCATGTGCATGACCCAGAGGCTTGCTGGTTTTGGAAACTGGAAAGTGTGTTAGAGTGTGAGTGTGTGTGTGTGCGCGCGCGCACGCATGTCTCATTGAGGGGTGAACTTAGGGTCTTGTTCATGCTGAGCTCCATTGTGTACTACTGAGCTATATTCCTGGCCCTGAAAAGTTGTTTTTGGAATGTCAGTCATTGAGGAAACTACAGTTTTAAAAACCAATTCCCTCTGAATTGCCTGAAGGTTGACATGTCGTAGTCTGAGTACCAGGATGTGAATCATTGAGAATTATGGGGCTTCCTTCCCATTCCAGCAGGGGTGCCATCTATTCTTGGATCAAAGCAAGTCCTTCCATTCCAGCTATGGATGAGGTACAGCCAACTGCAGTGCAGTGACAGCTGACCAGGATCTACAAAAGTATGTGACAAGTCGAAAACAAGTCCAAAGCCATGTCAAAACTTCATTTCTAGGTAGAAAAAAGACCAGAAGAAAATAAGCTCAAGTGCTGAGAGGAGCAAAAAACCTGAGTTTTAGAATCACAGGCGATTTCTTTTCCTTTCTCTGTATTTTCTGGGCTTTGCAAATTTGCTACGCCATCACTTTTACAGTATAAAATAATATCAAAAACCAGCTCCCCTTTTTCTTTTCCTGAAAAGGCTTCATGTGACACCTGGGACAGAAGCAGAGGACTGTAGGACAGTGGCAGGTAGGCCCGAGCAAGTCTTCCTGTTTACTTCTGCACTCTGATTCACTTAGCTGGTTGGAATATCTGAGGCCTGGAGCGTTCGAAGTCGAAGGAGCTCACATTACATGTTTCTGGGGACCTTCGTTACGTCTGCAAGGATCTTTAAACAGGATTCCTCTATTAAATTCTGGTGGACCAGCAGAGGAAAGCCCCTTGGGCAGAGCCACCAAGTGAGCGGAAGCGGTCGTGGCGTGCCTGTCCTGGCTGTTGTCCTCTGCTGGAGTCCAGGGCCATCTAACTCCGTGTTAGGGTTGCACACTGGCTAAGACTTTTGAGCCTCTCTTCCTTCCTGCGCATTTCATCTTACCCAGAACGTTGGAGGGCAGGTGGGAGTGCTCTTCCAGGGCTCCTGCTCAGATTCTTCCTCGCCATCTCTGCCCCAAGGATGCACTCCAATGTTTAGAGGAAGGACGTGAGTAGGAAAGGCCCGCATCGCTGGGGTGCCTTCACTTTAGAGGGGAGTCAGGCCTGAGAGGGCGACGGTCACTGCAGCCAGACTCACACGTGCAGCAGAGGGATCTCTGGAGCCATGCCCTCAGCCGGACTCTGCTGCAGAAATTTTTATTTTTTTTATTTTTTATTTTTTGGCAGAACCAGGGATTGAACTTAGGCCCTTTTGCTTGCCAGGGAAGCGCTTATCCACTGAGCCATCTGTCTGCCCCCCCCCTTTTTTTAATGTGTATTTTTGAAACACTGTGCAGTTTAGGCCAGCTTTGAGCTCACTTTGTTGCCCAGGCTGGCCTTGAACGTGCAATGATCCTCCTGCATCCACCTCCCAAGTGCTGAGATTACAGGTATGCACCCCCACACCCAGCTGCATAAATATTCTCAAAACACAAACTTTTCTTTAAAAAAAAATCTGGGTATCGAGACACAAGTAACATGCCATAGACTTCACCCATCTAAAGCACATAATTCAGTAACTTTTAGTATATTCACAGAACTGAGTAACCATGGTCACAATTAACTTTAGAACATTTTCATGACCCCTGAAAGCAGCCCTATGCCCTCAGTTCTCGCCCTGTTTTGTCCCTTCCTAGGCAGCCCGTCATCTGCTTTCTCTCTCAGTAGACTTACCTCTTCTGGCCACTTCACGGCAGTGGGTTCATACGACGTTTGTCACCACTTTCTCACGGTGCGCTCCTACCGTAGCATGCGCCAGCCCTTCGTCTTTTCTGCTGCCAGGTGGCATTGTACCGAGATGCCCCACTGTGAGCTGCTATTTTGATATCAGCTGATATTCTGAGTCAGCCCACTTTTGACCAGGCTAAGTGATGCTGCTATGAATATTCATATACAAGTCTTTTGTGTGGACAGAAGTTTGGATTTCTCATGGGAATGTATGCAGGAGAAGAATTTCTGGGTCTTACGATAGTCCCGTGATTCACTTCTGAGACGCTTGCAGGCAGCGTCCCTAAGCCCCACTCTGCTTCTTGTTCCCACAGTGGCGTATAGGTGCCTCCGCCTCCTTGAGGCACATACTGTCTGCCTTTTCTGTGGAACTGCCCAGTGAGTAGAAGGGGAGCGCACTGTGACCCTGACACTGCCTTTTCCCGATATGTGCGTGTAGAAGCCCTCAGTGGTTGTCCCCTGTGTCTTTGTAGGCGCATAGTCTAGTGGGGGCTCCAGGCCATCGCCACCTCTGCCTCAGCCTCCCTCCCCACTGCTCCCACCGGAACCCATCAGCCTGGCCCAGACCGCCTCCTGGCTTCCTTCCCCCTGTGTGTTACAGGCCCCAGTATCTTCCCCCTGCCCAGCTGCTCTTGAAGTTACCCTGGAATCAGAACTCAGATGGGATGGGGGGTTGGGGCTCCCAAAGCAGGGGGAAGCGGGGAGCGACCTCTTGGGGCAAGGGCAGGAGCAGCCTGGAACAGCCAGGAGGCTGTGGCGATTCCAGAACGTGCAGTCGAGGGTGCCAGGGATCGGCTGTTTCCTCTGGTGTTCTGCTCAGCGGGTGACGTGCTGGCCATGCACTCAGAGCCAGAGGAGGGAACAGGACCTAGGTCCTCAAGAACCAGCTGATTTTTTCCTCTGCTCTCCTTCCCCTGCAGAACTGGTAAGGGGCCTTTCAAGCCTGATCCAAAGCTCTTACATTGTAATGAAGAAACCCACTTAATACACTTATAACGAACATGCTAGACACCTTTCTATTTTAAAAAACATTTCGTTTGCATAGTCTTCTCTGAGTTCCTATTTTGGTGATACTTGGGTTCTGTCCGGTTCCTGGAATTCACTGCTGTCGTGAACAACTCTACTACTCTAAGTTAGTGTGAAACAAAGCCTTTACTTAAATGTTGTTCAGATCAACACGTGCCCCTGAATCACTTTGCTAATACAAGTGACTTGTGTTGCTTCAGCACAATGGTTTCATTGACCGTTGATGGCCTTTGTGTGTGTGTGTGTGTGTGTGTGTGTGTGCGCATGCGCTGGAGATGGATCCCATTGCCGTGTCTATGCTAGACAGATGCTGCACCATTGAGCCGCGACCCCTGGTCCTGCAGAAGCATCTTAAATCCAAAGTTGCGTATTTACTTTTTCCCAAAGGCGAGGCTCTCTGTCTTGGCTCAGAGGCGGGACTTCCAGCAAGAGTCCACCTTAGCAGGCAGCCAGCTCCCTTATCAGAGCAGGACATCCTGCTCCTAAGTGAGCAGCTGCCGGGTGGAATCTAGCCTGCTGGCTGGCTGTTTAACCACTTGAAGCAAAGCTCACGTGTGTGGCCTTTCCCAATGGGAAGCTCTACTTCAGTTGCAAGCAGGTGCTGTTGTAGCCCTAGATGAGTGAGGACAAACCTTTGAGAGCCTTCAGGGATAGCAGTAACCAGCGGCAGCACCCGTGCTGTAGATTCTCCACCACCGCCCCAGAGGGACTGGGCTTGGAGAGAAGTGGATGCGACTTCAGGGCGCAGGGGTAAAGATGTGAATAAGAGCATGTTGAATATGCTACATTCAGATTGCTTAGATGTGGAGAGGACATGGTGGGTGCCAAGGTAGGCCATCGTCTATGAATTTTGCTGATTGAAACGCTTTGATGACAATAATCCACAGAAATGTCTAATGCCCTTCCTCTCCTGTCCAGTAGGTGGCACTCTGGTCGCGCTGTTTGCAGGCTCTCTTTCAGCCTTCCGGTTTTCCTCCCTTGGTCATGGGCTTTTCATCTCGTGCTGCTTCCCCTCCAGGTCTGTGCGCGCTCTCTATCAACCATTCCAATTCCTACCTGGCCTATCCTGGAAGCCAGACGACAGGCGAGATTGTGCTTTATGATGGAAACTCCCTGGTGAGTTGACAGTGGCCCGGCCACCTGCCTTGGCTGTGTGGCGGTGGAAGAAACGCTGGGGGGTGCTTGGGTGCAGAGGAGAAGGGGGGTCTTTTGCCCAGGCTTTACACCCATCCATTCACTGTGAGCAGGGACAGGGCAGGGCAAAACGTCTGCAGCAGGACGGAAATGGCCTGCAAGCTGGTGGCAGATGCTCACGCCGGTGGCCTGAGACAGCCTGCTGGTCTCCGAGCCTTCCAGAGTGGCACAGGCCCAGTCTGTTGTGTCAGGAGCCCTTGAAGGGGAACCCGCTAGCACTCAGTCCACATCAGACACCCAGGTAGATGTCCACCTTCCCAAGGCCGGGAAGGAGAGAGGAGGAGCAGCTCTTGACTGCGGACAAGGACACGGAGCTTGTAGGCATATGGGAGAGACAGAGGAAACCCAGTAAGCGAGGGAGACAGAAGACGAAGAAAGAGGAAGGAAGGAGAGGAAGTGCACCATCTTGCGTGGCGCTGGCATCTGTGTCTCTTTCACCCACAGAAAACAGTCTGCACCATCGCTGCCCACGAGGGGACACTGGCTGCCATCGCCTTCAACTCCTCGGGCTCCAGGCTAGCAAGCGCATCAGAGAAAGTAAGCGCATTCCCTTCTCCTGCTGGCTGGGGGTGCACTCACTGGCTGCCCCCACGGGCGCCGGCCCAGAGAGCTGATGGACCGAGGCTGGTGACTTGACGGGCAGCTGACTGCCCGGAGCCCACATGGGGTGCGTTTCAGAGTGAGACTTTCGGGCCTGTGCAAGTTACTGTCTGTTGACTACTTGTTGATTCAATAGCTCCAAGGCTATGCCAGGCAAGACACGAACACTTGACACAGACACTGTGCTCTTCTTGAGAAGTATCCATGCGTATCACCCCTGGAAAAAAGACTGCATTTCAAAATGTAGCGATATAAACAAAATCTTTGCAAGTTAGCCAGAGAGAGTGATCGCTTCTATCTTGATAACCAAGGAAGTGATCAGGCTATATTTCAGATGCCATATATAGCAGCCCCTTTTGGCTAAGCAGAGAGAAAGACTATTGGAGGAAGCCCTTGCAGGCCAGGAGATGTGTGCACACGTGCGTACACATACACACATGCACACACACATGTGCACACAGAGCCTTGCACAGGGACAGGGAACGAAAGGCTGGCAGAGCGTGTCTAAAACATGATTTAGTAATTGTGCATCCAGCACGTATCTAATTAAAAACACTCCGTGCCTAGCACTTGGTGCTTCCTTCTCAGAGCCAAATGTTTTGAAACCATCCACCGGCTAGGGGGACGTCTCTGTGTGAAACCGCTCATGGGGGGGCCCTGCCCGCCTGTTTTCTTTTCCAGGGTACAGTCATCCGGGTCTTCTCGGTACCTGACGGGCAAAAGCTCTATGAGTTCCGCAGAGGAATGAAAAGGTCTGTGCTCAGTGTCAAAGCCATTTCAAGTCCCCACACGAGGGCTTTGGCGACCAGTGGGCAGTCCTCAGGGAGCGGACAGGAGGCTTCGGCCTGCTCTTGCCTAGAGGAAGTATTGTTTGTTCCTTTCTCGGCTGACTTCAGCGCTTCGTGGAGGGCTCAGTAAATGTGAAAAATGCTTATGCTATTTTAGCATAAGCATTGAGCCATGAGAGTTTTTTTGATAGGCAATGAAGAGAGGAGAAACAAAACCAGGGAGTGGGGCCGGCGAGATAGCTCAGCGGTCTGAAGGCAAGCTTAGGCAGGTGCCAGGGACTGCAGTTCAATCCCTGGCATCACATGCCACAGCAGCCCCGCCCTTAGGGAGGGCTGAGCGAGTGAAAGAAAAAACGAAAGAAAGCCAGGGAATCACAGTCCAAAATTAACTTCTAATTCTCTTCCATGGAAATAAAAGGTAAAGTAAGGCCCGACTGTTTGGGCTCGTGTGAGCTGTAGAGTCTTATACTTGGATCAGAGCCCAGAGCGCCTGGAAGGTGCCCATGGCATCAGGAAGGTCCCGTCTCCCCTCTGCTGGCTGGGAGGACGGGCCAGGCTTTATGCTTTGCACTTAAGATGCTGTCCCTTTGTTGAAGTGTTGAAGGGGTTTTAGAATACCTGGGTCCTTCAGAATCCGCGTACTTTTCTCACAAAACTGATGGGGACCTGAGAGGTGGTGACCCTCGCTTTCCTGGCTCACTGGCACACGTGTTGCTGTCCCTAGGTACGTGACGATCAGCTCTCTGGTTTTCAGCATGGACTCCCAGTTCCTGTGCGCCTCCAGCAACACGGAGACCGTGCACATCTTCAAGCTGGAGCACCTCACCGACAGGTGCGTGCAGCCGCAGGGCACGTGAGGCGTCGGCTTTCTTTCAAGCTCCATAAGCTTGGCTCCATCTTTACCACCGTGGCAGAGCGCGTGTGTATTAGTGGAGACAAAATACTCAAAAGGAGAAAAGGTTTGTTTAGTTCACAGTTGGTAGTCAGCTGGCTCTGAGGCAGAGTGGCATCAGCGCATCACCAAGAAGAACAGTTCATAGTGGACAGAGGTAGCAGGACAAAGCAAAGGGTGCCTGCAGCTCTTTCTGTCCCTTATATCTTATCCGGGCTTCTCAGGGCAGGCAGTACTCACACCCTTAATCTAGTGCCCCTGATCCTAGCGCTGCACCTTGAATCAATCCCAGT
Organism: Octodon degus; assembly: GCF_000260255.1. Taxonomy (NCBI): domain Eukaryota; kingdom Metazoa; phylum Chordata; class Mammalia; order Rodentia; family Octodontidae; genus Octodon; species Octodon degus. The sequence goes on along the minus strand of NW_004524609.1, from coordinate 7,596,393 downwards.
GTCACGCCCTCTAGGTCCAGCCACCTCTGAAAAAGCCCCACCTGTAGGAGGGTTTGAGGGGTCAGCGAGACAAAACCATCACGTTCTCCCCCGATCCCTCCCAAAGACTCGTGCACATCGCTTTATACAAAAGGCATTTAGTCCGTCTCTAAGAGTTGCGAGTCCTAACAGCTGCAGTACTGCTGAAAAGTCCAAGGCTGAAGTCTCCTCTGAGTTTCAGGGCACACTCTTAGCTGTGAGCCCCTGTACAAATAAAAGTCAAACACTTCCAATATTAAATAGCACAAGATGAACATTTCCATTCCAAGGCTTACAAATGGGGATAGCAGGGATTGAGAACAAAGCAAGACCACAATCCGGCAGGACAAGTCTAGATCCCACAGTTGTACTTCTAGCAACTGCAGCAATCCGTGGCAAGTTTTGAACTCCCAAGGGTGTGGGTGGCTCCACCCCTGTGGCACAGCTGGTGGCTGTAGCTCCGTGGCTTCTCTCTTGAGGCAGTTGTGCTGCTTCCTTGCAGTTTTTCTCAGACGATCCATGTTCCAACAAATTTCTGGGTTCTCCTCTGAACCTTGGGCTTTGCACTCACAGCTTCACACGCTTCTCTCTCGGGGACACACTGTCCGGCCTGCCAGGCCTGCCCCTGAAATCTGAGTGGAAGCCTTCTGGGCCCACAGCTCTCGCACTCTGTACGCCCCTAAAACCAGCCTGCATGGATAGTGCCAAGGTCTGCTGTCACCTGGAGCAGTCGCCAGGCTTAGGGTTCGCAGCACTGAAGTGGAGGTGCCTGAGTGCCCGTGGTGTTCCCCAGGGCTAGAATCACCGTCTAGGGGCATGCTCGCTGCTACTTTCAAGGATGCAGGTGCCTACAGATGTGGCGGTGAGGTCACCGCGTCCTTGCTGGCTGTCGGGGAGAAACACTCTCCCGAAAGGCTACCACGTTCCTCCCCACACGGCCTTCAAGCCGGCAGTGCCACACTGATTTCTTCTCCTGGCTTGTGTGTCCTTCTTGGCCTCTGCCTCCCCTTTCTGCCTTCAGTGAGGCAATCCAAGCCTGGGCCTCATGCGTGCTAGGCACAGGCCCCACCACTAACCTGTCCTTCAAGAGAAGTTTGTGGTTTGGTTTTTTGGGCGGTTGTTTCTTGGAGATGAGGACTGGCTATGCTATTCTGGCCTTGAATCTGTAATCCTCCTACCTCAGCTTCCTGGGCAGTGGGGACTACAGGTACATACCTCCACGCCCAGTCTGGTCTGTTCAGAGCAGGACATGTGACAGAACCCACCCACACCATCTCCTGCCAGAGGCCACTTGGGCTAAATAAGATGGTAGTCGCTGATAGCTCTTTATCATCCTGCCCTGAGGCGCAGGGCATAGAATCCTTTCCTAGAGATTCTGCCTGATGGAGAGTGCGCACTTTAGTTCGTAGCTTCTCGGAGTCTCCTGTGAATGTGGCCATGTTCACAGGAGATATTTGCCTCAGAAGCAGTGTGGCATGCCTGCCCTCGCCACTGTCCATAGCAGCGTCACTTAGTCACCCTTCCTCCTGATGTGGTCTCTACACTGATTCTGGTAGCAAAGCAAGTGGCTTACACCGTGTGTGTGTGTGTGTGTGTGTGTGTGCGTGCGCGTGTACATACACATGCACACGCATGGTCCTTCCCCACCTGTGTCTCTTGATGCTTCTTTCCAGGAGTCATTATAAACCCAGAACATGAAATTTTAGTGACTTCCTCAGTCCTACCTGGAAGCAGGTGGCAGAGCTGGGGGTGATAATGACACTTGTTCATTTGTAATTTGCAGAGCTTTTGCCTCGCTTCCTCCCTCAGGCCCCAGCGTAGTTGCTCTGGAAGGAGGGAGAGAAGGAGTTTGGTAACTGAAGGCCCTGAGGTCCGAGAGCTCAGTGTCTTGCTCAGAGCTGACCTTGAGGGCCAGGGAGATAGCTCAGCGGCATAATCACCTTCCTGGCAAGCATGAGGTCCTGAGTTTGATCCCCATTACTGAAAAAAAAAAAACAAAAAAACAAAAAAACAAAAAAACCCCTCTGAACTCAAAGCTGACCTGGGGTCCCCAGGAAGGGAAGCCTCACCCCTGCCCAGCTCCCCTGGTAGCACAAGTGGATGCTCTGGCAGTGCTGCCCATGAGCACATCCTTGGGGGCTCAGTCAGGGTGGAGGGGCTTCTCCTGGGCCCGGAAGTTCTTTTCTCACGGTGTAGGACTTTCATGAGGGCAAGAATGTTTTCCACCTGATGAGAGTGAGGCGGTGCTGGCCTGTTCCTGTGTGCGTCAGATGACTTCACCCAGTGCTGGCTGCTCCTCCCTCCCTGTGACCCCAGGACCCCACCAAGGAGTCGCCCAAAGCCAAGGGCTTTTCATGCCATTTCTGCCTTTTCTGTGTTGCGTTATCAGGCTTGTGAAGCTAGGAAACCCTGTCCCCTGTTGGCGCTGGGGACCTTGGGACGCCCCTCTTCCTGCTTCCTGATCTCCGCACAATGCTTCTAACTCCATCCCTGTGAGCAGAGGAAGCATCCCGGAGCTCTTCTTCGCTCTCCGCTTCTGACTCCAGACTCCCTGGACGTTGTATCCGTTTTCCAGATTATTCTGTCGTGCCCCAGGAAGCCTGTGCAACCCAGCCCTGGTGTCTTCTGGAGCTTTCCCTTTTCTGTTGCCACAGGCAAGCCCTAGTGAGCCCTGAGGCTGACAGGGAGGAAGTACTCCCAGACCCTGCTTGAGTCCCATCCTCTCAGGGCTCTGTCCTACCCTCCTGTGTTACCCTCCTTGAGCGCCCCCTCCTCCCATTGGCCACAGGTTGCTTCCTGTCCTTCAGGGTGATCTCAGCCCATCCACAGGTGCTGTTCTCTCCCAGACCCTGGGGCCCCATTTTCCTCTCCAGTGCTGTCACTAGCCACGCCCTTACCTGTGGCTTTAACCTCGTGCTCACATGTGGTCTCATTCAGCCCTGCTCCCTGGGCCAGTCTGTTCCGTATGCTCTTGCTGGGTTTACTCTGAAGACGCTCCCTTGGGCGTAATGCAGCCTCAGAGTGCTTGTTCTGCTTCTCTTTGGGAGTGAAGAGACAGCTCCTCTGCTGCGTGCAGAGCGTGGCTGCCGCCACCCCAGAGCCCCTGACACTCCTGCAGGCTCTGTGCCGCCTGCTGCATGCCTGGCTCTCAGCTGGACCCCTTTAGCTCTCCCAGCAAGCCTGAGATCATCCCTGTTTTCCAAATGAGGACACATGGAAACCAAGAGGCTCAGAACCCTTGCCCTCCTTCCTCCACTGTGGAGTATCTCCTGCCTACACCAGCATGTGGCACTGAACATAATGGCTGGGTTATTTTCCTGCTTATACGTGCTGGCTGTCCACCGTGAGCACAGGGTCTGGGGGTCTGTCCTTCTACCTTGCGAGTCCCAGGCCGGAACACAGGGCTCCAGGGCCACGGCATATGGCTCCCAAAGAGTCACTTTTGGTTGAGGAGGTGAAGGCTCAGGGAGGTTTGTCCAGAGCACACCTCGCTGGCTGGCAACAGTAAGAAATGAGGTGCAGGGTGTGTCCCATCGGGATCTGGTCCTGTGCTCAGGTGGCATCCCTGTGGGGTGTCCTGTTTCCTATGGAGAACACACGTGGCAGCCCTGGTCCTCGATGCACTGCCCGCAGTGCAGGATGGAGAGCTCAAGGTGTCTCTCCCAGCAGAGCATCACATCCCGACTCCTGGGAGCTTCCAGAGGGAGTTTCAGGACAGCAGGGGGCCCGAGAGTTACTGAGACAGCGGCTGCAGGAGCCTGCTGGCCTCAGGCTCAGCGCCGTAATCTGCCTGGCTCGGGACCCTTAACACACACAAGGGTCTAGCCTTCCTTGAGCCCTGAACAGATCTGAGCTCATTTTACGGGGTCCAGATACTGATTATGTCTCATTCCTCTCCTCTTGCCCTCGTAAGAAATTTAGCAATCAGACTAATCATCAGAGTTCTTTAATGTGAGAAAGCAGTAGCACCGAGAGCCTTTTACGAGCCTTATAGTGGCTCCTCGGGGGACACACAGGCCCTCGGTGTGCAGAATAATGAGACCCAGTGGGCAGAACACTGTGCCGAGGGACAGCCCCTGCCTGCTGCGGTGTGCTTGGCCGGAACGTTCAGATGTGCAGGTTCCGGGCTGGTTCCCGGCTGGCAGTGACCCCACCCTTGTCTCCACACTGCTCCCCAGCCGCCCAGAAGAGCCTTCCACCTGGAGTGGCTACATGGGAAAGGTGTTCATGGCTGCCACCAACTACCTCCCCGCCCAGGTGTCGGACATGATGAACCAGGACAGGGCCTTTGCCACCGGCCGCTTGAACTTCTCTGGGCAGAAGAACATCTGCACACTCTCCACGTACGTACCCCACGCCCTGAGCAGACACGCACTCAGCACCTTCTCCGAGCCCAGAACCCCCAAAGGGGGAACTGGCTCACAGGAGGGGTGAGCTGAACCAGCTGACGTAATCTGCTGCTTTTCCTCTCTGATTTTAACATGGATTCTCGCGGGCAGCTGGCAGCGGCTATGGGAATATCAGTGCCCGGTCATAACAGCATGCCCAATTTTGCTGGAATCAGGCAAGAAACTTCAGGTTCTGTTGTGTAAATTCAGGCACTACTGGAGTGACATGTCCTCTTTAAGTAGTTTAATGAAGTTTACTAAAGAAGTAGACCACTTAAAATCCTTCCAAACCTAACCAGCCAAGACGGCAGGCGAATCGCAACCTTCTCCCCTTCTTGTCACCATGAAAGCAGAGACCCGTGGGAGGTGGAGACTGCCCCACTTAGTGGCCATAGCTTTCACAGGACGACAGTACCTACGCACGTCATCTTGCCTCCTCTTCACAGTTATGTTCAAGGACCAGAAATAACCCTGAAAGTAGGTCCTTAGGTCAGAACAAAGGCATGTGCAGAAGCCCAGACTCAGGATCAGTAGGCACAGGGTTGTCCCTGGCAGGAGCATCGGCGACAGCCAAAGGGAGTAGGGTCCTGCTAGCCAGCCGCAGCTGGCCCAGTTACCTCTGCGCTGTAGAAACGCTGACAGTCTTCCTGCAGCCTGAATCTCCAGACCCTACCAAACTCCTCCCAAAAACCACACTAAAGCCTTCTGAGCCATGTAGTCAGGAACAGTCACAGCAATGACCCCACTTCTGTGTTGGTGCAGACCAGCAGGTAACCACCAGGACCAAAGTGCCTGACTGCACGGCTCTCTGGAGGCAGGGCTCATGTGGGCTCCTGGCTTCCGAGGCTTCAGTTCAGAGTCAGCTGACTCCAAGGCACGACCACAATGGTGGAAGGAGATGGTGAAGGAAAGGGGCTCATTCAGGACAGGCAGGAGACAGAGCGGGGCAGGCGGGGGAGTGGGGGGCAGGGGGCCAGCACATACCTGTCAGGTGGTGCCCCAGGCCTTCCTCCTAAGGGCATTAAGCTCTGACCTGGTTCGATCTAAACCATGCCCCTAGAAGCCCCGCCTCTGAGCCCTTGAGCCTTTGGGGGACATTTTTGCTATGACATCAGTCATTAGGTCAGAACACAAGCAATGGCAAGCCTGGACTCTGGATTACTGGAGAAGAGCTTGTGCATGGCAGGAAAGTAGTTGACAGGTGGGGTGACCAGGCCTTGACAGGCAGTTGACATGGCTGCTTTCCCGTAACCGCTATCCTGCTTCGCTTGGCCCTCAGGATCCAGAAATTGCCCAGGCTGCTGGTCGCCTCCTCCGATGGCCACCTTTACATCTACAACCTGGACCCTCAGGACGGTGGAGAGTGCGTCCTCATCAAGACCCACAGGTGGGCATGCTGGCTCTCCGAGTATACTGCTCAGGGGTCGGCAGCTCAGAGCTGCTGCTTCAGGGCCTCCCGCTCCTCTCACCGCCAGCTCCTCACCAGCAGTCTGGGCAGCAAACCCATGGCGGTACCTGCTTTGCTCAGGTGTGCTGCCAGGAGCCCCCAGTGCGCTGCCCTTCCGGATGGTACCAGGATACATCACACCATGGACTGTCCAGCCCTGCCCCAAGTGCACAGTGGGTGTTCAGACTTGGGTCACAGTGCAGGCTGCCTTCTGTCCCCCTGTGAACCAGCACCATGAGCTGCCGCTGCAGCCTACCCATGGCTCCTATGCACATTCACATGTCGTGGCGTTCTTACCTGTATGTACAGGAAGGGCAAAGGCCGGCCTTTGGCTACTGAGTATGAGAGGAGGTCTTTCTGCAGCTGCCTGACTGACCCCTGGCACTCTAAGGCCACCTCGGTTCCTCCTGGCCTAGCTGCATGCAAGCAGGCTTCTAACTTGCAATCAGCAGACTGCATCTCTGAGCCACCCCTTGTGACAGTTTTCTAGATAGGTGATTGTTCTTTTCCCCTCTTAATTGCTGCAAGTAGCTTGCTTGGCTCAGGAACCACAGATGAGAACAAAGAAAATGACCTCAGACCTGCCTTACCTCAGTCTTACGCAGCGACTGCAGCCAGACCAAGCGCCTCTGCGGCCTCCACTGTGCCAGGTGAGCGGCGTGGGGCCTGTCTGTCCCCACTTACCCGGGGCTGCAGTGCTCCCCTCGAGCTGTCTCCTCGCAGATGAGGCCTGATGACAGCTTCCACCAGGGCCCTTCGCCCCACGAGTGTAGCGCTGGAGGGTCAGTCAGCATTACCCTTCGCCACTTGGACGGTTCCCAAGAAGTGGCGATTTCAGGCCTCCAACATAGACGCGGGGATGAGACCGCCAGCTCTGCGTCTCAGCGACTGTCCCTGACGAGGTCCAGGTGGGGGGAAGGCAGAGGTGGCTCCTCGGGTTCCTCGAGCCACCCTTCCTTTGAGGAGGTCCTGTCCCTGGGCCGTGGGCCGAGAACTGACCGTGGGACTTCTTCCCGTCTCGCTCTCGGTTTCCAGGTTACTCGGAGGACGGCGGGGCGCTCCGTGGAGAAGTGATTCCAGAGCACGAGTTTGCGACGGGGCCAGTGTGTCTCGATGATGAGAATGAGTTTCCCCCTGTGAGCACGAGGGACCCGTAAGGGCCGCCGTGTCCGTGCCGGACGCAGCTTTGCCTTGCCCAGGAGGCCACACCGCTGGCCCCGCTCCCCAGCCCCTCACCACTAATCCTCTTCTCTGACATCCAGAGAGCGGTTTAAATGCCCACGGGTGCTTCGGCTCCTGCCCACGACCGTGCGGCGGTGCCCTGAGCCCTGACAGCACTAGGAAAGCTGAGTACTAATCTGGGGACCTTGGGGCGCTCAGCACACCCAGCCCCCTGGGTTCCTTCCCTCGGCCTCTGTGTATGGATGTTGCTGCTCATAGTGGGGAAACTTCTGCGTCTGGAAAGCTCTTGAGTTTCTGGCAGCTCTGAGGGTGCTTTTGCAGAATGCTGCCTTCCTGCCGCTGCAGGGGACGCGTTAGTGGGAGTGGGCATGGAGCTGACATGTCTGCAGGGCTGCTGCCCTGCACCCCGCTTCTGGCCCCCACAGGGCAGACCCAGCCCTCCCCAGCAGATGCGGGCATTTGTTAAGACACCCCCAGGGGAGGCCCGGGCTGGGATGTGTGAGGTCTTCTGGGCGTCTTTTTCTTTTATTTGAGGTATTGGGGATTGAGCTGTATTCCTGGCCCTTCTTATTTTTTATTTTGAAAGTCTTGCTAACTTGCCCAGGCTGGGCTCAAACTCAGGCTCGTCCTGCGCCAGCCTCCCAGGACACTGGGGTTACAGGTGTGCCACCTGGCCGTCTTCAGTGGGGCTTCCCAGCCTCCTCCTGCAGCTGTTCCAGCAGCAAGGGCCCGTGGGCTGAGTGCTGGGCTCATTTGTTTCTGACGTCTCGTGTCTGGAGAAGGATGCCCTCCTGGGGAAGGAGGCAGGGTTTCCCTAGCTGTGGCTTCTTCAGGTTTCCATCTTGGGAAGCACAGAGGCCCCTTTCTGTGAGCTTCAGTTAGCGAACAGCCCAGCGAGTCAACCTGAAATCATTGCAGATGGAAGCAGTAGCAGACCACGGCTTGGACAACTGACTCCTAGAGCCGGAGAAGGCGGCCACAGTGTGCCCAAGGCCTTGGATGGAGTGTCCCTTGGTGACCGTTGCTGTGTGTCCATGAAAGCCATTTGTAAAAAGGCAGTGCAGGTTTGGCGTCTTTTTCCCACGGGTCGGTGGAACAGCCTAGGAAGCACGTTTGGCTGGAGGAAGAACAGCTCTTGAGGGCCCTTTGTGCATTGCTGGGGGTGTTTGTGACTTCCCTGTTGGCTCCGGGGACTGCAGCTTGAGACTGACATTTCTGGCCTTTCGTAGCCAGGTTTCCAGCAGGTGCTGTGTGTGTTTTAGCGGTAGAGAGGAGCCATTTTCTAAACTATGAACTTACATTTTCAAGCATTTGTTGGCTTGCTGCCTACCGTAGTTGCTGCCCAAACCAGTTGTTTTGCCTCTAGGTTCTTGTGATGCCGACAGCCCTGGAGGGAGTTTTTTTCTCTCTCTCTCTGAGAGTTAGTGATTATTTCATTGAAATTGCATCTCTCAGGAACCAGAGCATTCTGGGTCAGACACAGTGGGGAGAAATGTGCCTGCCACGCTCCCTCCAGGTTTAGAGCACTCAGTCGCTCGCTGGGTTCTGTTCTGACAGTTTGGGCAGAAGCCTGTGACTGGCCTAAAAGGCTGCAAGATTATGAATTGCATTCTTGGTTGTAATCAGTACAATCGCAGCCTCTCATGTTTAGAGTCAGGGGAAGAAGGACACCAGCAGGTAGGAGGTAGTCAGTCCCCTGCCATAGAACACCTGCACGAAACCTTAAGTAGCCTGCGTGCGCGTGCATGGAGTGCAAAAGGCTGGAGATGCTAGCGCATGCGAACCACTGCCAGGCCTGCACCCACACGTGGCGCAGGAGGCGGGCGAGCGCCAGGCGTCCCCTCTTTCTTAAGGACCAGATGAGTAAAAGTTGGCTTACATTTTAGCAAGAATTTTTATTAATCTAGAAGAAATGTTTCCTCTCCGAGAGAAAGCTGGGCATTGAGTGAGGTCACCAGAGCAGTTGACACCATGTCCCACAGCCCCCAGACACAGGGCAGCTCCTTAGGTGTCGTGGCAGACCCCAGACCCAGCTTGTCCTTGTCCTGCAGGTAGATGGGGAGGGGACACCATCCATCTCCTGAAGGATGGGGTTGGTGGCAGGCAGCCTTCCCCTGTCCCCATAAAGGGACCAGAGACGTGGGTGCTCTGGGGCTGTGCTCAGCGTGGCCTGTGTCAGCTGCCCTGCAGCGGCAAGAGTGTCCCTTCAGGGATGCTGAGACCCCTCTTCTGACCTTTGTTCTAAGTTACCGTGTCTGCCGCAAGCATTTGTCCAGAATCCACATCTTTACTCATATTCCCTAAAAGCTTGGGAGGAATCCTAGCGTCTCAGCGTGGTTCAGATCACATCTCCTCTCACTAGGAGCACGGGCTTGCGGGGGCTCCCCCGTTTTTTGCTTCCCCCCCCTTGGCGTTTTTTTGTTCTGTTGGCCTTGCCTTTGGGTTCCGGTTTTTTTTCTTTTGGCTTTCTTGGCGGCCTTGGGGGGCCCCCTTTTTTGGGGCTTGGGGCGGGGGTTGCTTTTGGAAGGCGGGGCGGTTTCGGCTTGTTGTTAGCCAGGACGTGGGGCTGCCCAGTGAGAGACTCTTCTCTACCCGTGAGCAAGCGGGAGGCCATGTGGGCCAAGGACGATGCTGCCCTGGGCAGTGACCTGGCGGGCTGTGTTTACAAGCAAAGGGGGCCTGTTTTTAAAAAGCACACGTACATATAAATGTACACATGCACGTACACATTTTTACATCTTGCAGTCTGCCATGCCAGCTTCTCTCACCTATGTAAGAGGGGAGGCTTTCCTGAGGTGAGGGTGGGGTCAGCCCTCGGGTCCACCTGTGCTCATCACAAGGGCAAGACCTTAGGGGACACCCTAAGGTCTGCCCACAGCGTCTTCTTGGGGAGAGTAAGGCCATTCTGTTTTGATTTCGGTAGATAATCTTGTGCCGTGGAAGTCAGAAGGGCAAAACGAAGCAGTCCTGACGAGAAGCGCACCTCAGAAGTCAGGACACCCCCTGTCGGGTGGTTTTGGCGAAATCAAAGAAGGTGGAAGAATGCGGTGCAGTTGTGTGAGCGGAGAGGGGGGCAGGAGTCCGGGCGCTGTGCGGCCGACCCCTCCCCGGCACCTGTGGGTGCCTGCAGCCCAGCCTCCTCGCCATGCCTTTCAAGTACCTGCCAACTACAGTGTAAATGCTAACTAACCATATTGGTATATAGCCGAAAGTTTGTATTAAAAAGGGGATCCTTTTTAAATATATACTGCATAAAAACGAAGTGTACTTACAGGAAAAACTCTTTGAATTGTATATTACATTCATATAGAAAGATTATTTTAGTCAGGCAAAGTATTTTTGCAGTGATTGGAATAAATCATTTATTACCTTTGAGTCCCATTTAGGACACTAATAAAATATGGCAAGGCATGTTTTAGTTCCTTCGACTTCATGTTTGGAGGTCTGAGGGGGCAGGAGGAAGTCCTATGCTCTTCATAGTGCCCTCGCTGGCAGGTGGGCCGGGGGGTGCACGCCTGCAGTGCTCTGGGAACCTGAGGCAAAACGCTGTCTGGAGTGGGGAACACAGCTCAGTGTAAAGGCCACGAGTTCAATCCCAGCACCCCAAGACCAGCAAAACCCCACTCATCTGACCTAAAAAGAGGAGCAGGGAGACCTTCCCATGGGGCCCTGCTAGGCATGGGCCCCCTGGCCCGCCCCAGGCCCACGGAGTCTGGGTGATGTGTGTGCACACAGTGACACTGAACAACTTCCACTCTCCACACTGGTTGGCACAAACCTATCCTAAAACGGCCAGCAAAACCAGGAGTACAAATGCGTAATTAGGAAGCTCGGCTGCTCCAAGTGTCTGCTCTGTACTGGGGAACACGCAAGGCATTTTCATGCATGGCCTTACTTGACCTTCAAAATCAGCTTGCAGGTGAGATTAATTTGCATCATTTCCCAAGTTCAAAATCAGTTGCCCGACCTGTGCCCAATTCCCAAGCCTGTAAGTGGACCCTTATCCCACGATATCTGTTCTCCCAAGTAGCTTGAGGAAGGGGCAGTATACCAAGCAATGAGCCCTAACCAAAGTCATCTATTTCCGGCTCTTCCTCCTGGCAGCAAGATCGGCCTGTTACGCAGCTTGGCAGCGGCAGGTGGCATGCTGGGGATTACAGCAGGGGGTGGCTGAAGGATCCTGAGTGTAATCTGCTCTGGAGACATTGTCCTTGGCAATGTCATGCAGGACGGCTGTGAGCACCTTCCTGACCCGGGGCAGCACGGCCTGGTACTCGGCGCTGCCCCTCTGGAGCGGCACACCTTCTGCAACATCCTTTTCCAGATTGAAGAGGAGTGGGGGATCGTGCCGCTGCTCTGGCCCGATGCTCCCATCACAGGCTTCAGCTCCACCTGGAGAGACAGACAAGGCCAAGGAACGTGGCGTCAGACCCCACTGTGGCCCTGTGTTGTACCGAGGGGAGCTGGGATTGACTAAATACTGATTGAAACATGCCAGCCCCTGAAAATCCAAATGCTTGTGCTCCCTGTCAAATCCCTTTGAGGCCGTTTTCTCCTTCCAGGGATGATCTTATTGTCCACCATGAAGTGGAAGCTCTCTTCAGACCTGCCTTCAGGGCCAGTCTAGCCTTCACTCAAATATCTTTCATCTCTGCCCTATCTAATTGTTCTGAACACTAACTTTTTGAATACCATTTGGGAAATGAGGTGAAGACAAGGTGTGTAATCTCGCCTTGGGTGGAAGATGAGCTACTTATCCAGATTAGAACCTAGCTATTAAGGTCCTGGAAGAGGGGTGACAAAAGTGTCAGGAGGCATCACAGCATCCCTGGCTCTTCAGGAGTCCCAGAACTCCCTGCATAACCCATTTTTCAATGTAAAAGTCAAGTTCAAAAGGAAGTAAAGCAAAGGCTTGGCAGTGGACGAGTTTGCCTCTGAGCATCTCAGGGACCGGGCATTAATAAGACAGAAATGTTATCGACAGCTCAGGAGAAGCAGTACTTTTCCAGCTCAGAGGTCTGAGATTCTGCAACGGCTCCTCCTCCAGGGGATCTGCATCATGGGCAGCTCAACAACGTTCTTCTGAAAAACGATGTTCTTCTGAAAAATGACCTCATGATTAAGAAGGCCCAGCTATGACTTCCTGTCCCACTGCAAGGTGGCAGAGTCATGCCAAAGCACAGGTCAGTACAGGCAAACCTACAGGGACCAGAGCCATGTGACCGAGGATGGAGCTTTCTGGCACAACCTGCCAGAAATAAAATTTGAAATGCTGAGAAGGTGCAGGGTTACACAGCTACAGCACCCCTCCATGCCTCTCCTCCAGTGGCCAGGATTTGGGCTGTTCAGGCAAGATCAGGAGTTACTACCTCCGCAGGGTTTCAGGGTAGGAGCTAACAACTGTCTTCATTACTGGCAAGGGGCACAAGTGACCTGAGCTTTGACAACCAATGAAGTCACAGTGGCAATGGGCTCCTCTTACTAAAAGGAATTTCAAGTAAAGGAACGGTAGAGTCATTTACACAGAACTACCCTCTGCTAGGGAACAATTACTGGATCCAGGCAATGTATTAAAACACAAAGACTGTAGGAAATAAATGAGATGGGCAGAAACTGGAAGAGATTCGACCTTTGAAAGAAGGAAGCCACACTGGGTTGGATCTGGTTCAAAATTTTCCCTTGGGCACACTCCCGGGTCTGCAGCCCAAGCACCTAGGACTCCAGATGAAAACTTTGGTCTCTCTGGCTCAAGATGTCAAGAGTTCAAGACTAGAAAAAAAAAAAGAAAGAAAAAAAAAATCCAGGCGTAGTGGCACTCCTTCTAGCACTAGGGAGGCAGAAATCAGGAGGATCACTATGAATCTGGGCTGTGTAGTGAGACCCTGCACAATTAAAACAAAGAGTTCAAGGCTGCAACAAAAGGAGAAAATTGCTGGGAGAAGCTCTGGGGAGAATAAGACATAGAGCAGATGCCTAAAACCTAAGAGAAACTCCTACTCCTTAGCAGCCCCCGAACAGCGCATGCCGTGGGCAGGATGCTGCACCAGCTTGGAGGAGCAAGGAGCCCGGCAGGGAACGTGGGCTTCGGCAAGTGAGTTCACGAGGCTGCAGGAGTCCGATGGACACCGCACATTTTCTACTGAGGTTAAAAAAAAAAATGGAGTAAAGATCAGGTCTCAAAAAGAAGGAATTTGCCTACAATTAAGGACAAAATCTAAAAGACCAATCCTATAAATGTAAAACAAGCCTCCTGAAAGTTCAAGGGGATCGACTACTCCAACCAATCTGAGACAAAAGTGCCCACAGAGAGAAGCGCAGGGTGCCACCGCACAGCCCTCCAGAGGAAGCAGGGCCCATGGGAAAAGCTGAGCTGCAGCCGGCCAAGCGTTGGAGCCTCAGCATGACAAACCTTGGGAATTAAAAACCCCAGGGGCGGTGGATCACCGGGGAGCCCCACATTCTGTGTCCTACCTCTAGGAGCTCAAGTAGGTTCTCACAGTAAATATGACAGAAAAATTGTGATTCCAGGAAGGGCAGGAGAAAAACAACACACTTTTCTGCTTTCACTACTGGGGACTGAACCAGGGGTCTTCGCGCTGGGTTACATCCCTGGCCCCTTCTGAAAATTTTGAAGCATGGTCTTGCTAAGTCACTAAGTTGTCCTTGCTGAGCTAGAATTTGAGATTCTCCTGCCTCAGCCTCCCAGAGTACCAGGACTATAGGAGCACACCACCATCTTCTTAATTAACAACAGCTATTCGGAAATTGTGGTAGTGAAGATGTTCTTGAGTATTCTGCTTGTGCATACGTACGTGTTTATAAGCGAGAAGAACCGCTGCAATGCTCAGAAGGACGGAGAAGGCCGAGGATTACTGTATTACAGGCACCTGCAAATCTTCGCTGTGACATAATGCTTTCTGAATATGATCTATGCTTTCTGGATATGATGAAAATCTATAAATTACTCCAACAACTGAACATCACAAATTCTTCTCAAGCTCATGAGTAACACACACCAAGTGGTTTAGTTTAGATTTCAAATACCTGCCAAAGGTCTATGTACTGAAGACTTGGCTTTCCGCTCATAGCATTACCAGGATGTAGCATCTAGTGGGACGCTTAGGATCCAGACCTCCACGAGGATGGTGGGCACTGGCTCGTATTTTCTCACTCTCCTTTTCTCTCTTTCTCTCTCTGTCCTCCTGGCTCATTCATTAGGTGAACAATCAAGCCCTCCAGTCAGGATGTGCTGGCTCACCTTGGGCCCAAAACAAGAGGGCCAATGAACCGTGCCCTGAAACCTCAGCCACAGATGTACTTTTCTCTTTTTAAGTTATTTCAGGTATTTTGTTACAGTCATGGAAAGTGGACTAACTCAAGGTAAACCAAAATACTCTGGGCCATAGAAACCTACCACAACAATTTTAAAATAATAGAAATCATACAGTATATAGTCTTCAATACCAGTGGAATTAACCTAGAAATCAATAACAGAAAACTGGAAAATCACAAAACACTTGGAGATTAAACAATGTGCTTCTTGGATTGGGACTGTGGGTCAGTGGCAGAACACTTGCCTAGCATGTATGAGGTCATTAGTTCAATCCCCAGCACTGAAAAACATTATGCCTCCTAAACAACACATCAGTTAAAGGATACATTGCAAGAGAAATTTTGAAATACCTGGAAATCAGTGAAAATGACAAATCTTGCCAAAACGTATGACACATAATGAAAGCAGTACTTAAGAGGGAAATTTACAGCATTATATGGATGTATTAGAAAAGAGAAAAGACCTACACACAAATAATTAAACTTCTACATTAGGAAGCTAGAAATTGCAGGGGAAATTAATTCCACAGTAAGCAAAAGATCAGAAATAAAAATCAATTAAACTGAAAAAGAGAAAATCGATACAACCAAAAGTTGGTTCTTTACAGACAGGGTCTCGCTAGGCAGTTCAGGATGGCCTTGTGCTCACTTCTGTAGCCCCTAGGCTGGCCTCAAACTCTCAGAGATGCTTCCATCTCAGCCTCCCCAGTGCTGGGATTATAGGTGTGTGCCACCACGCCCGGCTCCAAGGCAGCACAGCACACTCAGGGATCCTGGGCTGGCATGACATATGTCTATGGTACCGGGGATTGAATTTGGGTTTTTACATTTGCCAGGCAGGCGCTTAGGCTGCTGAGCTATCTCCTGAACCCCTATACTAGAAGTCTTGGCTGATGCAGTAAGAAAAGAAATCAAAGAAGGAAGAACACCACATTTTTAAAAAGCATTGAGATGTGTTACAGGCATGCCCCAGCTCCCCACAATGAATGTGGTCACAGACTGCACACATATGCTAATGAAAATGAACACTGTTAAAAAGGAAAAAGGATATGCTGATTAGCGAGAGTGAAATAAAACCACTTTTCCATACATAAAACTGTTGTTCATGTATAAGGTCAGAAAGAACCAATCAAAAATCGTGGCACAACTAAGAGATCATAGCAATGTCACAGGATATAAGGGTACCTTACAAATGTCAATCTCCTCTATATAGGCGATCAAGAGGTAGAGCTTGAAATTCAAAACCTAATGCTATTTAGATTATGTTAAAATACCAATACAAAAAACAATAAAATACCATTACTATTAGTATTTTATTTTTTGTCCAAAAATAAAACGCTTGTCATGTCAGGAGTATGACTCAGTGGCATAAGTACCTGCCTGGCAAATGCAAGATCCTGAGTTTGATCCCCAGTACTGCAAAAAAATTTTAAAAAATAAAATAAAATACTTAAGCTTAAATCTAACAAATACCTATAATAGCTATCTGAGGAAAGCTGCAAAGCTCTGATGAAAGAAACAAAAGGAAGGCCAGCCAGATAGCTCAGTGGTCTAACATGCCTGCTTAGGCAGATGCAGCAGCCGGGGTTTGATGCCCAGTGTGCTGTGCCGGCCCCGCCTGCAGGGCGTGCTGAAAGGGCAACTGAGACTGGGTGTGGTGGCGCGCGCCTGTAATCCATCCGAGCGCTTGGGAGGCTGAAAACAGGAGAATCACTAGGAGTCTGATCTATGTAGTAAGACTCTGTAGGCCCTGCACTAAGTACATTAAAAATAATAATACGGTTAAAGGAATGAGAAAAAGCAGGGCAAACTGACAGCTAGTAGAAGAAAAAAAAATTTAAAGTAGAGCAGAGATAAATGAAGTAGATAAAATTTGATAATACCAAAAGTTGTTTCTTTGGAACGATTGACAAAATTGATAAACCTTTAGCTAAATAAACTAACAAAAACAGAAGATTCAAATCACAAATCAGAACTGAAAGTGGGGTACTCCTGGTTATTCAAAAGAACAACAAGTTACAAGAGAGTACTAAGAATTAAATGTCAACAAGTGGAGTAATCAAAATGAAATGTCCAACTACTAAAATCAGAAAATCTACCAAGATTAAGTCACAAAGAAATATACAATCTGTGTGGATCCACAACTAGGAAGGAGAAGAAAAAATCCACGTGCTGGAGCTCAGTTACATAGCGTTGGTTCAGGAGACTCTGGAACTGGGGGTTCAGTCTCCAGCGCAAGAAATAAAGAAGAAAGGAAAAGAAAAGCTGCTGTCAAGGAAAAGGCCTCAGCCAGATGACCACCAATAAACTCAACCGAATATTTATTTTTTTATTTTTATTTCTTATTTATTTATTTATTTTTGCTGTACCAGGGATTGAACTCAGGACCCTGTGCTTGCCAGGCAAGCACTTACTCTACTGAGTCATCTCCCCGGCCCCTCTACCAAACATTTAAAGAACTGATACCAATCTTCAAGCTTTTCCAAAAAATTGAAGAGGGAGGATCACTTTCTGATTTGTTCCATAAGGCTAGCATTTACCTTAATGTCAAAACCAGACATAGATAGAACAAGAAAACAAAATCCCACTATATCTTAGGAAAAGTAATTTAAAAAAAAACAAAAACCTCCACCACCAAATATGGCGATCAGATTCAGCAGCATATTACAAGATCAGCTGAGATTTATTCTTAGAACACAAGCACGGTTCAATAAATGAAAACTGATCAATATACTATGCCATATTGACAGAGGGAAGAGAAAAAATATGCTAATCTCAACTGCTGTAGTAAAAGCATTTGACAAATTCAATATGTAGTCGGGCAGGGTGGCATATGGCTGTAACCCCAGTACTCGGGGAGGCTGAGGCAGGAGGATTGCAAGTTGTAACCCAACCCAAGCCATTTAGTGTCTCAAAATAAAAAATGAAAAGGATTGAGGCTGTAGCAGTGTGAAGGTCCTAAGTTCAGTCCCCAGCACGCGTGCACGCGCACACACACATTGATTGATTGATTGATTGATTGATTGATTAACTGATTGATTGATTACTGGCTATGTTTTAAATGTAAAAGAACTGTGATTCCAAAAGATTAAATAAATCGCCTGGGTCAGAGACATGCAAATCTTGTTTACCCAGGGATTTTCTGTTGCATCATACTGTATCTAAAACAATGCAAAAACAAAACCAAAAAACACCAGAGATTTCTTTTTGAAAGGAGGTGAAGAGGCAGGGGGGAAAAAAAAGAGATGAAAACACAGTGAGACAGACAGAGAAAACAGGGAAAGAGTAGAGGGAAAAGAGGAGATTAGGAATTGAGGGAAAAGAGATTAGGAATTGAGGTAAACTACTGCAACACAGGAAACATCTATAGCAGGCATCCTCTCCATGGGGAGAGGCTAAAAGCTTTTCCTCTAAGGCCAGAAGTGAGCAAGAATACCCACTTTCTCCCTTTTTTAGTAGTATGTTTTCATCATGCATAATAAACACCGTCATGGTGGGGATAGAATGCACACTTTCACCACCTCTGCTCCACACAGTGGAAAGTCCCAGCCAGAGGAAGCAGGCAAGAAAGAGGACAAGGCATCCAAACTGAAAAGGATGCAGTACAGTGGTATCTCTTTCACGGAGATATGATCCTATATGAAGAAGACCATAAAGAACACACACGAAAGAAAGAAAGAAAGAAAGAAAGAAAGAAAGAAAGAAAGAAAGAAAGAAAGAAAGAAAGAAAAGAAAGAAAGAAAAAGAGAGACAGTGACAGAGCCAGAGAGAGAGAGAGAGAGACAAAGAACTAATAAATGAACTTGGCAAAGAAGTCAGACACAAAGAACACACAAATCACTTTCATCTCTAAGCACCAGTAATGATTTACAACCTAAAAAACAGATTTATGATAGCATCCGAAAGAATAAAATATGAACTAAGAAAAGAGAAAGACTTGTACAATGAAAACCACAGAACGTTGAAAAATTTAAAAACATAAAACACATTCCATGGATTAGAAGGGCAAATATTAATGTTGATACCCAACATTGATCTATAGATTCAGTGCAATCCTGAATCAAACCTCGCATTAGAAAAGCCCATTTTGGGGGCCTGCCCCTTAGCTCAGTTCTTTAAGTGGCTGCTTCAACAAAGCAGTCAGGCTCAGGTTGCTGTGGTTCGATCCCCACAACTCAAGCCAGCCAGACCTGCCCTGAAGGCATTCGGAGCAAAAAAAAAAAAAAAAAAAAGAAGAAGAAAAGAAAAGCGCACCCTAAAATCAATATGGACCAGAGCAATCTCAAAAAGGAAAAACAAAGCTAGACGGCTCATACTTCCTAACTTCAAAACTTAGTACAAAACTATGGTAATCAAAAAAGTATGGCACTGGCAGAAAGAGAGGCTCCTAAACCAATGGAGTAGAATACAGAGCTCCAAATTAATCTCTTGCAGAGATGATGAAATAATTTTCACAAGGGCGCTGAGCCCATTCAGTGGGGTAAATGATGATCTTTTCAACAAATGTGCTAGGAAAACCGGACCCTGGCAAGTCCAAGGATGAAGTTGGACTATTACCTCGCCCCATGTGCAGAAATTAACTCAGAATGGCTCAGAGACCTAAAACAATCAAAGCTCTTGGAAGAAAACACAGGGCAAAATTTTTATAGCACTGGTGTTGGCAAATAGCTTCACAAGTGAATTTAATCAAAAATGAAAAAAATAATAACAGCGATCTTACACAACCCTTTCAGAAAACCCAAAAGAGAACTCTTACAACTTCATTCTATAAGATTTGCAGAAGCCCAATCGTTAAACCTTGATGCAGGCATTATGAGAAAAGAACATTGCAAATGAATCTTGGCAAAGTCATGTATTAAAAAAGAATGATAATGACATTGTGACTAAGTGGGACTTACCCAGGATGTAAGGTTGGCTTACTAACTGAACATTGCCTCATGTCATTCATAGCATTAGAGAGCACATACGCAGGTGTGGACACTGGTAAAGTCATCCAGTTGTACATTTAGTGGGTTTTTTCTCTTTTAAAAGTTTTTTTTTAAAGAGAATGAAAAATAATAAAAAACAAACAGCAATGATACAAAATTTCACTAAACAAAATGATAGGAATTCAACAATGGTTGTTATATTGCGTGTGGTTGTCTTCATATTAGGTGCTCAGATTACCAGATATAAACATGCAAAATTGGTCAAAAAAATTATGACTGCTCCTCTCAGTAAACCAGTGGAAATCAGCAGTACCACTGTGCAAGCTCTCCTGCGTACATACATATTTTTTCTCTTCCTTCTTGCTTTCTTTTCTTCTTTCCCTCA
>NW_004524609.1:7550735-7576223 GCF_000260255.1 Octodon degus | reverse complement strand
GCTGGGAGCTCTGTGCTCGCTCTCACCCCTCCTTTCCTGGGGTTCTGGGGGTGCTCTGAAGAGCAGGCCTCCACTGGGTATTGTAATTTCTGTCTGATTGTGAGAGCTTTAAACAGCCCTATGACTTCATAGTGACATTTATGGTTCCAACTGTGATGCCAACGGCTTTCTGGCAGCGTTCTTACTTGTGAAACTAACTCAGCCTGGAGGTCCCATACCTCTTAGATAATGTAATGTAAGGACTCTAATCTCAGAACTGTTCATCTGCAACCATAGCAAATATCAAACTGTTTTGTTTTAGGGTTTACAGCAACAAAGATTCTTGTGACATTGTTAATATCCCTTGAGTTATAAATTCAGAGAATTTGTTTTTTGATGCCACATTTTCCTCAGGATCATTGATTTACACTCAGAGAAAATAATTCTTGTTTTTTATTATGTAACTCTTTGGAAATCTTCAACATTAAATAACTAAATCACATTAGGATCTGTATCAGGGCCTAGATTTTGCATTTTCCCCCATTCATTCATTGAGAAAGTGTGAGAGTTCCTACTAAGTGGAAATTAGTTAAGCACCTAGAAACAACAACGTTAAAGAACTGGAGTGTTAGGGCTGGCCAAATAGCTCAGCGGATTAAAGCACCTGCAAGCAGGTGCAGGGGCTGGGGGTTCAATCCCCGGCCTGCCATGCCAGCCCCGCCCCCAGGGCACACAGAGATGGTGATTGAGACTGGGCATGGTGGCGCAGGCCTGTAATCCCAGCAGGCCTGTAATCCCAGCACTTGGGAGGCTGTAAACAGGTGAATCACTCCGAGTCTGATCTAGTAGTGAGACCCTGAACACCCTGTAGACCTTCTGACCCTCCCCTAAAGCAAAAAAACAACTGGAGTGTTGTAAATTGAAAGAGCTTAGAAGAAAGAGCGAGTGAAATAGCTCAGCAGACTAAGTGCCTGCTTAGGCAAGCGCAGGGACCAGGGTTTGATTCCCCAGCACCACATGCCATGCTGGCCCTGCCCCCAGGAGAATGCTGAGCCAGCAATGGAGTACGGGCGTGGTGGCACACACCTGTAATCCCAACCCTGGGGAGGCTGAAAACGGGGATCACTAGTCCAAGATAAAGAGTTTAGGACTAGTGGCGGAAGTAGGAGGCCTATGGAATGGAATGACTGCTATTGAAACAGAGTAAGGGCTGGTGAGATGGCTCAGTGGTCTAAAGCACCTACTTAGAACAAGCTTAGCAAAGCACAGGGACTGCGGTTCAATCCCCCAGCACCACATGCCAGCCAGCCCCGCCCCCTGGTGGGCTGAGCAGGCCACACACACACACACACACACACACACAAATTAAAAAAAAAAAAAAAGAAACAGAATAAGAAAGCTATCAGAATTCTCTAAATCCTGCCCAGCTCAGAAGGTCAGAGGGAGTTTATAAACAAGAAAGTATTGAGTTCAGCTCTTTAAGAGAATCTGGGAAGTATTCAACGCAAGCTGCCACTGGGAGAGTAAGAACCACCCTGATGCAGTGTGACATTTTTAAATATACATTTAAGGCAATCACGGTGGAGCGAGAGGCAGAGAGACTGCTGCTTACTGAGTAGACTTCTGACGTCTATTTTCTGAAACAGCTTATTGTCCAGCAAATTACACTTTTTTTTTTAAAGTGTGGCAAGGCTTGCATTTCCCAGTCAAGCGCGGGCACGGGGTGAGAGGGGCGGAGCTGACCACAAGAGCTTCCAGCTTGCTAGAAATTCAGTTGGGAGAACTGCTTCGGCTGGGTAGCACTGTCAGAAGGGGCAGCCCACAAGCCCTGGGGGAGGCCCTGGGAGAGCGCCCCAAGGCTCCACTCACCGGTGACGAAGAAGGCCTTGTACTGCTCCAGGCGGAGGGCCTGCAGGGCTCCCATCTCCCCAGCCGCCCCGCTGTTGGGGTGGAACAGCACCTGGGAAGGCAGGGCCTGGCATCAGACACCTCGCTAAACATCCCCCGAAAGCACCCGTGCTGGCCACACCCCTCAGTTCTTCCTGTACCCATCCCACCTGAAGTTCACCCTGGCCAACCCTGGGAAACCTCGGGAATTGTCACTGCCCGAGCCGCTCAGGAGGAGCCCTGACAGCTCTCGATCAGGGCATGGAACAGCGGCTGAGCTGGTCAGCTAGCTATCACAAGACCTGCCCTGGGGCTGGCAGGGTCCAGTGCAAACTGAAAGTCAGGAGCAGGGCCTGGCGGTGCATACCTGTGATCCCCAGCATTTGGGAGGCTGAGGCAGGAGCACTGTCCTGAGTTCGAGGCTACACAGTGAGTTCAAGGCCAGCCTGAACTCTATAGTGAAGTCTTGTCTCAGAAAACATCCGGGATACCTTGTTCACAAATTCTAAATTTCAAAACAGACAGAGCTTTACAAAGCAAGCTCAGGGTCTTTTAAGGGTCAGGCCATGTGGCTGCTTAATTCTCACATTCAGGATGTGTCTCTGAGTCCCGTGCCTGAGGTGGAAGGGGCTTAACAAAAGCATCCTCAGGGATTCTGATGCAGCCTGTCCTCAGATCTCTTTGGAAAATGGCTCCTTTAGGAGGCTGAGGCAGGACTGTATGCTAACAGTGACCTGTGAAGGTCCTGCCTCAAAATAAGAAAATCTTAAAAAGGGTTCACAGGTTAGCTCAGTGCAAAGACCCTGGGTTCAATCTGCTGTACCTCAAAGAAAAGAGGCAGTGGGTGGAAGAAAAGAAGGGAGGGAGGCAGTAGAAAAGAAAGAAAGAAAGAAAGAAAGAAAGAAAGAAAGAAAGAAAGAAAGAAAGGCAGCCCAGCCTCTTTCAGCCTCTAGTCAGCTTTCCTAATCTCCCTTGAGCAAATATCATATGAGAAAATCTTCTCGTTTCTGCTGCCCTGAGCACACCTGGCCTCTAGACGTGTCGTTTTTCATCTTCAATGCTGGGGACTGAACTGAGGGTCTCACACATTCTCAGCAAGTGTCCAGCCGCTAGGCTGCCCGCCCACCCACAACCTAACTTCTCAACCAGCTCCTCCCACTCAGCGCTACTGTGCTTGAACTGAAGCACGCTTTCCTCGCCCAGGCACAGGTGAAGGAATGTCCCTAAAGCACGGGAACTTCTAATTCAGGGTTCCTGGGAAAACAGTCTGGTACGAAATAACAGGTCAGCGTCTCCAGGACGCTGGCAGGGCTGGGCCGGACCCGTGAGACTGCCCTGGGATGAATCATGACCGTATATATCGCTCGGAAGACACTGTGTGATTCAGAGTTTCCATAAGGCTTGAAAAAAAAAAAATGAGAAACATCTGTTGGAGCAGAAAACAGCTGCCCCCAAGTTGCACAGCCCCGAGAGGGTGATGCCCCGGGCAGGGCTCCCCCGCACCTGCTATTCTGGGGCTCTGTGGTGTCAAGCCTTGCATGACGACAGCAGGCTTCTTCAAACAGGAAGGGAAGCTCTCACTGAAACCTCCCTTCTTCCACCCATGCAAAGCCAAGCCTCTCTCACCGCAGGAAACCACTCTGAGTCTTTGTAGTGCACCAAGGCGGCCGCTGGGGCTACCTAGTGTCCTTGGACCTAGCGTGCACCCAGACCTCCAGAAGGTGGGAGTCCAGGCTGGCCTTTCAAACTGAGGGCAACAGCTGCGACCCAGTGACAGCAGCTCCGTGAGACCAGGCTGCATAGCCCACCCGATGCAATTTCCAAAACCCGACAGGAAGCACAACTGCGCAGGCTCGCTCTCACGCATGGCCGTGGAAACACGTATAAGCATACTTCTCCTTGAGCAGCCTGGCTGCGGCTCTCTTGTTTACAAGAACGTAGGAAGAAAGCTGGCACGTTCACCATGAATCTCAGCCGGAGCCTCTTCCTCTCCAGATGCTTCGTCTGAATCTCTAAGAGGACTCTCTCTCCTGCATGCGGGTGCCCCCTCGCTTGCCTTCTTGACCAGTTGGTTTGTTTTGCATATGTTTGTTTGTTTGTTTGTTTCGTGGTGCCGGGATGGAACCCAGGACCTGTGTGCTGAGCTGTATCCCCAGTCCTATGTTTACTTCCTATTTTGAGACAAGGTCTAACTAAGGTGCTAAATTGCCTCGGCTGGGCTTGAATTTGGGATCTGATTGTCTCAGCTTTGCAGAATTCTGGAAATACAGGCATGGGCCACACCTCAAGCAATCCTCCTCAAGCCTGGGACTCAGCACACTCACTGCATGCCTTGGGCTTTGCTTTTTCCCCCCTAAGCATAAGCTTATCCCTAGATCTTGGAGGCCAAGCCCAGACAGCATCCCCACAAGTAGGCCTGTCCCCCCACCAGGCAGGTGCCCATAGCTCACAGCCTCCAAAAGGGACCAGGCTGCAGAGGCCACACCAGATGATGTCCCTCACCACTAGGGGCCTCCCTAAGAGAAGCAATGGGTGTCGCAGCCTAACCACAGCTGTCTCCTTAGTGTATGGTCTCCGGGGAGGTGACGCGCCTGCCTCTGATGCAGCCTCCCTGAGGGCTGGGCTGGCTAGGTTCAGCCACTGGGGAAAATTTCTCGTCATTGCTGATTTTCAAACCAGATCAAGATGGACAGAGCCTAATCACAGGTGACATTAGCAACTGTAATGTCCAACAGGGACTCAAAGAGCACCAAGGGGCACATTTGATTTTGGGCTGTACATCCCCACAAGCTCTGCGCGCTCTCTTTGTAGTGGCCCCACTGCCTAGACACAGGATTGGAGCGGGGCACCTATGTGCCTGTAAGCCAAGCACTCTGCGATGCTGGGGCAGGCGGTTTGGAAATTCAAGTCCAGCCTGGAAAACTTACCAAGATTGTCTCAAAAAAAAAAAACAAAAAAAAAAAAAACCTGGGGTTGTAGCGCAGTGTGAAAGCCCTGTGTATTGCCTGGCAGCCACATCGTCAAGTCAGGAGAAGCTGAATGGATAGAGTTCATCTCTGCTGCTGTCAGCAGGTGGCGGCTGCTGGGGTCCTGGGCATCACACACACGTGCCGTGGGGTCGTGGGTGTGAAAACTGGCAGCCACTGCCCACCTCACAGGGCCCAAGCAAGCAGCTGAGGCTGCTCATCTCTTCGATCCTCGGGTACTTGCTTTGTAATATGGAAAAGAAACTAAGCGCAGAGAAACAGCTGCGGGTGGAGTGTGTGCGGCTGATCAGCTAGGGGGTACTTTGAGCTTCTAGAAACTGGTGTATCACGGTGGATCAGCTGCATCAACTTGAGAAGTTAGAAGCTTAACTCTATCGGCCCAGCAACGCCATCCCAACGCCACACCCTGGGGTGTAGAGGAGCCGCCCTACAGTGGCTCATCAATTAGAGGATATAAAAAGGAAGTGAGGGATGTTGGAGCATTCCACTTCTTCAGAGGAGCTCCGGTCTTGGCCTTCAGCTTGGATGTCTTCTAGCGAGACTCTTTGGCTTCCTCCTCCGATCCTTCAGCCTTCCGGTATAGCCTCCTCAGCCTTCCATCGCAGACCTATCATCCTCCTGATACGGACTTGCACGGAACTCTGCGGAGAGCTGCAGACCTTGGACTGAATCCTTTAGTCTCCAGTGCGCAGACGCCCTCTGCGCGCTTCCTCATCTGACTCTGTGGCTGGCCATCGTAAGCCAGTCTTGTAATTTCTTGTACATTTGTACATCTTGGGTTATATCTGTTCTTCTAGTAAACCAGAATTGATACAGATTTGTTTTCTAAACCAACCCAATACTGGATAATGTATAAGCTCAGGACGTATCAGTAGGTGAATACAAAGTGTGTTTACTAGGAAATACATATATGTATTACATACATGCATGGTATGAGCACAAACATGGAGATATATATCTATTCTCATCTTACCTGCCACCTCCCCTCAAAGGCTATTCCAAGTGCAAGACAATTTAATCTCTTTAATCCTGTTAGTTCACTTCAGTAGACTGGCCCTCTTTGGCCAAATCCCAGGTCTGGACTAGCAGAACTGGACTAGCCCATGCTGGCCTCCAGCTCCAAAGTGTGTCATCTCAGGGCCTTCACCAACCCCAGCTGAATCTGGCACTCGGCGAGGCAGGCGTGGTGCACAGGTGCGGGCTGTGGGCCTTTAGCCTGGAAGATACCATCAGCAGCTTCCTGCAGGCGGCAAGCTGTTGATTTCTTTCTGGGCCATAGGGCGTGGCTGGGCAGCAAACTCAGTCCTCACGGCAGCTGTGCCTCCACACGTTGTCATCCCCAGGATCACACTTGCATCGACTGCTCCCGCCCAGTTCCTGGGCCGAGCTGCCTGGCAGGAGCCGGGATGCGATTGGAGGACGGGTGCCAGCGCCCCCCACCCCCACCCGGGAACGGAAACGAGCGCGGAGGAGCTGGCGTCCACAGGCCCATCGTCCCACGTCAAGGAGACCACAGTCCTTGAAGCACTTCCTGGCGACCCCGATTTTTCTATTAGCAGCCATGGCAATAAACACTCAAGAGCACCTTCCCACTGACGTCTTGGATAACCCCTCAGGGTCACGCACTGCAGACTTCCAGGCTGAAGGCGGAAACCATCTTCCTGCGCTGCTGGGTTCAGACGGGCCAGGATCCTGGAGGGGTCTGCGACTCTGCAAAGGCAGGTGCTCCGGGGAAGGGTGAGGCCCCTTCAGAAGGCCTTTGGGGGCCTACTCTGACAACCCCCAAGACCCTATTAACGGCCACAGATGCCGGAGGGCCCTGTATGCTGTTGGGGTGGGGGTGGGGCAATGTGAACAGTCACCAGCCCAGGTGAACTTGAGTCCCTCTGACTCACTTCCACCTGTGCCTCGAAGACAGAAATAGACCCTTTGAAACTGGGTCCCCAACTGGGAATCTTATGCAGGGGCTCCGGGCTCTTGGGCCCCCTTCTGTCCTCCCACTTCCTCTTCCTTTGGAAATGAGAGGGAAAGGCCAGTGGGACCAGCATTTCCTGGCCACTGTTGCTACAGAGCGCTTCCGAGCACACGGAAGAGGGGGACGCTCACGAGAGCTGACGCTGGGAAACAGAAGCCCAAGGCCATCGCCAAGGCCCTTGGTCAGGAACAGGCTGCAGAAGGGGTACAGGGCCCCTCCCAGGATCGTGGGAGCAAGAGAACCACGGGGCTCTGCCGTCCTGGAAGGCTTGCATGTGTCCGGCCGTCCATCTGTTCCTTCCTCTGTTCTTCCGTACTGCATGCACTGAATGTGTGCACTGACCAGGTGCTTGGGGGAACCCAAGGGCTGGCCCAGCCCTCTGGAAACTTGGGGGGCCTCATTGTAAACAAATCACAGACGCTGATCAGATATCACATCCACCAAAAGAATCGTGCTGTGCTGTGTCAGAAAAACTGAACACACGCCAGGAAAGAAGGTTGTGGATTACAGAACACAAGCAACCACATACACTTACCCTGGGCCAAATGATGGAGGGACAGAAAGCTGGACTAACTGGACTGATCAAGTGGCAGGGGCACGAGAGATTCACTGCAGAAATCCCCCCGGGGTTTCTCACATGGGGTTTGAAGCAGCACTCTGAGATAGGGCAGTGGTGGTTACATCTGCACAGAGGCAGCCAGGCGCTGGATGAGCTGTCCCTGTCCAGCCCTGGGCAGAGCCTGGATGCAGACACGGGCTGCCACCACTTACCCTGTGTCCCTTCTGCGACTTGCCCAAGAGCACGCTGGAGACGTCGAGCCCATCAAAGTGCCGAGCTTGGGGCAGGCTGGCTCCAGCCAAGGCCACGACGGTGGGGAAGACATCCAGCACACTGACAAAAGAACAGACACAGTTGGCCCCAGCTCTGCCACCCCCTCCCTGGCCCTGCGACAGTCAGAACCCATCCGCAGTAGCCCAAGGCAAATGTGGACAAGCACCTAAGGTGACACTCATTGTCCGCCTGGCTGTCCCTTGGGTCCCACCTCCATTCCTGCTGTGAGAGGGAGCCCGCTGCCCAGTTCATCTCCAGGCTGTGCCACCCCGTGTTACCTGGGTCAAATCCCAGTTCTGCCACCTATCTGACTGCTCCATACCTCTGTTTTCTACTCCATCAAATGGACATTTTAGTAACAGTGCCCACCTCACAGAGTAGTTATGTGGGTAAGACACGCACGAAGGGTACACAGTGACGTGAGCCTATCTAAGTGCTCAGGAGCTCTACTTGTCACTGCTTAAGCCACTTGCTTAAACCGGGTGTGACAGGTAGCTGCAGGAGAACAACCACTTCATTCTCATTGCCCAGCTCTCTGTCCCATAAATACTTAGTCATACATAAAATTTTAGCCATGACATGGGAAATACTCCACCCCTGGAATTGTAATTCTTTTTGCCAATTACAAAACAGTGAATGTTTATGGTTTAAAAAAAAAAAAAAAAAAGAACATCTAGAAATATAAGAGAGTACATCACAGAAATAGCCCAGCCCCCCAAGGCGCCATTGGTGAGTTTTGATAACGGGATCTTTCAAAAAGTCACATGGTACAACTTTCACCATTGCACAGGGCCTGTCTCTCGGGCCTGCAGGGCTCATGTCAGGGGAAAAACAAATAAACAAACAAAAAAAGCCTCTTCAGCCAGAACACAGTGGCTACCCATTCAGCGGCTCTGCTTAGCCGCGGTCCGCGTCCTCTGAGCATGATGGGACCTACTGTAGCCTGGGGCAGGGCCAGCACGGAGTCTTCTCAGGTTAGGCTTCCCCAAGACAGACACTCTGGTGTTCCGGAGTCTAGGCCCAAGCACAGGCAGGACTCAAGGGTCACCGTCCCGACCTCCCCACACTGAGGCCTTGATATAGGAGAATGAAACTCCCAACCTGATAGGTACCTGGGACAAGTTTGTGTTCTCTAAAACTGAAGAATGAATTTTAGAAACAAACGGAGGTTAAGAGCAGAGTATATTTATTGAGGGAAAGAAAGCTTCTGTCCAAGAGAAGGTGAGAAGGGGGACCCAACCAGGTTGCCCAGGAAGCTGTCTCTTTACATATTTTTATAGATTAAGACCATGCAGGTCTATGGTGGAGGAAATGGCAACTCACTTAGGTAGGTGGGCATGAGGTGGGACAAAACTATGGTCAACCAATAAGGTTACAAGCACCATTGCTCGGGTAAGATTGATTAAATCCAGGACCAAATGGGGAAGCAAGTCATCCAGTAGCCAGTAGCAGCTGGATTAGTGACTCTTCCTGACCTCCTCAATCCCGGATGCTTATCTTTAGGGGGTGAGCCTTTGTTTGATCTTTGGTCTTTAGCTTTAGCCCACAGAGGGAGCATTTGTCTCCCTCACAGTTGCAAGGTATCTTGTCTTCCATGCTTGAGGGCCTGGCCCTGTCTGACTGCCTGTAGTATTCCTAATTCAGCTGCCAGACAAGAGTCTGAGGAGGGGTTCCCTGCCCTCACGGGGGCGCTGCACACAGACCTGCCCTGCAGGGGGCTTCTCCTCCAAACAGCCCACCCCGCCTCCCTTCCAGGCACTGCCTGCACCAGCAGGCATCATCTCTGTTGACAGTAATACTCAGCGTCCCCTTTTGCCCACAACTTCCGCAGTCCACAGAGCTGGTCGCTTATCTCTCGTGATTTCGTACCCTGGGAGCTGGCAGCTGAGACCCAGTTGGGGCGTGCTGAGTCAGCACTCCTGGAGGACAGGACAGCCCAGAAACCTGTCTGGAGTCCAAGGTTCCTGCCCAGACTGGGAACCAAAGAAGACCTCAGTGCAGTCTGAAAGTCCTGAGATGGTTTGGGATTGTTTGTTCTAGTTTTCTTTAAACTGCCCTAAGAGAAATCGACATCAGCAATGGGTCAATTCAGCCAACAAGGAAAACAGGATCGAGTTAGATTTTAGACTGGATTGTGTGCTTGCTTTTTCCGTCTTAAATAAATTGCCCTCACTGGTGAGTCAAGTCAATAAGCAAGAAAAACAGAAACTGCAGTACATTTGGGAGTGCATTGTACCCCGCCTTTTTCCATCTAATTTTTTCCCCTCTATCATGAGGTCTAGCATCCTAAATTATATAGTGCAGGATTCTAGTGTCTCCGAGTCTGGCGGAAGCCTCAGAGGTACCGAGTCCATTTGGAGCACAGAGAAAACGTCTGGCCTGGAAGAGAGACTTCAGCAGGTCTAGTGACTCACGCTGTTCCAGGCGCCCCAGTTCTACGCCATCCAAACATCTTTCCTCAAGGAAGGAGAGAGGCCAAGCCCCTGAGGCCCACCCCGCAGGAGATGGGGGCTTCCCATGCCACCCTGGGCTTGGGCCCAGCCTGCCTGTACGGCACATCCACCCTACAAAGCCTCCCAAAGACACTCGCGCTCGTTCAAACCTCGATTTCTACCTATGAAATTAGTTCAGAGAGTCTCTAAAACCTTGAAGAAAGAGAGTACACAAAGCAACCAAACCCAAAACTGTACTTTCAAGCTGTTCATTTCTGAATTTGGCTTTTCTGCTGCTGTTTCTGCACACAGGGATGGAACGCAGGGCCGGGCACAGGCCTAGCACTTGCCACACCACTGTCGCTGCGCAGCCCTCTCTCCTTGGCCTTGAGCAAAGTAACACTTTGATTTTCATGAGACCCGGGAATATTTGTTTTATGGGTTCTTCGTCTATTAAAAAAAGTTAGAAATCATATTTTATAACAGCATTGACATCAATATGAATACATAAATATATGAAGCTATTCCACCCGAAAGTTCCATAGTTTCCCTTGAAATTGCAGAGTGCATTAGAGACCACTTGGGTCCGCGAGTTTCCCGGGCCCTGGACCCGTGTCTCCCAAGGCCACAGGGATGTGGCTCAAGCTCTGATAAGGGGAAATCCCACTTCTGTGGAGCTCTGGTGGTGAGAGGAGAGGGCTGCCATGGCTCTGACCACTGTGTGTAAGGTGACCCTCGCAGCGAGCAGGCAGGGGACATCTCCACAAGTTCCACTTCCCCCTGATGTCATTTTCCTTTCCTTTCCTACAGCTTCGGTTGGCCTAGGCCCTGCAGGTTGTTCTTAGGAAGCGTGCACCTTGGGAGGACACACACACCTTTGATGTGGTATTACTATGTCACCCAGACAGGCCTCAAACTTCTGCTGTCAGGCGACCCTCCTGCCTCAGCCTCCTGAGAAACTGAGTTTACAGGCACACACCCCTGGGCCTGGCTTATCTGTGTTCTTTCATAAAATTTTTAAGAATACCGCCGCGCTACAAGTTTGCAGCCTGTTATGATTCCGCTCGTCATGAGGAGCTGGTACATTTGCTTCTCCTCCTTCCGCCCCCTTCCCTCTTCCATCTCTTGGGCCTCTTCCCATCTGCAAAAGATCTACCCCGTTTGCGATTCTCTCTCACTTTGCTCTTTATTTATGCTTTGCATTTCCCACGTAAGAGAACCCGTGCGTAACTGTTGTCTGCTTTATTCTGCTTCATGTTATTGTCTCGAGTGTGTCTGTTCTTCTACAGACGACTCTAATTTATCCTTCATTTGGGCAGAGGGTCACTCCAACGCATCCATATGTGCACTCCTATCTGAGGAGCAGCCAAGGAACCTGGGGCTGCACAGTGGTGAAGGGGATGCAGGAGGCCTCTGCCTCTGGGGCCTCGAGTGATGCCTGCTGGGGCGGGGCTCAGAGGTTCAGCCCTAGACTCCAGGGACAGATGGATGAGAACTGAGGTGAGCCGCGGGGGTTCCTGAGGTACAGCGGGGAGTGGCCGGAGAGGGAGGGTGTCCTACAAATCAGGGATCCAACCCGAGGTCAGAAAATATGAATTGGGAGGGGCCTGGACTAGGACGGGGGCGGGGGTGTCTCTTGATCTGTCTTTCTCCAGGGTGAGGGAGCGGAAGAGGAGCTTCCTTCGCTGGAGAAACAGGAACTGTCCCTAGCACAGAGGAGCAGCTCTCTTCAGCATGATAGCCGTAGTACCTCGCCACCCTGTGTCATTACCTCTGAGAAACACCAGGAGGGCCACACCCTTCTTGGTCACAGCTGATCTGCAGGGACTCAAGGGGCTAATCTGCATCCATACCCACATGCACTTCCTCCCCATCCTTTGGTCCCTCTTAGAAGCCAGGGGTCCCAGATGTCCCATAGCAAGCCGCACATGTCCCTTATAGAGGGCAGCTGAGATTCCAGGTGAGGGAAAGCCCAAAGGGACAGAACTGTGGCCAGTGACATCTGAGCCACTGGACGCTGGCGCAAATGTGTTCTCCTTAGAGCGCCTGCTCTGGGACAGGAAAGAACCATCCGAGTCCCCTTCCTGCCTAAGTGGCTGTCTTTCTGGTATCTTAAGACAGCACTGGGAGACCCCGGGTTTATCTGCCCTCCTAGCTAATCAGCAGCTTGAGCTGTTTTTGTACTGGACATTGTTTAAAGTCCTTGATTCCATTCCAGTCACTGCACGCTTGGCCCCATTGTCTAGGAGATTGGCCCTTCTTCTGAATAGGGAGGGTGTCTGCCGGCATGGACACCTCTCACCTGCTTGTGTGTGTCACTGTGGGTGGTTTGTCCTTCTATGAGATACCTGGCCCTGCCTGGCCACATTCTGGTTGTCACAACCGGTAAGGGAGAAGAGGCCAGGCATGCCATGGATCATCCTGCAGTGCTAGGACGATTGTCCCCACAGTGACAAATGACCCAGTCCAAAATGCCATCAACCGCTTTCCACCTGTGCCCAACCCGGGCCCTCTTGAATGTCACTTTGTTCCTAAACCGCAGCTTTCCTGTGGGACATGATCATTTCGGCCTCCCCACCGCCTAGGGCAGGGCTTGATGTGTAGCTGGACGCACGATACACGTTTGTTGCATCGTGGATTTTCCCTGTTCTGGAAATGTTTCCTCGGGCTTTGGGGACGCACACACCAGAGGTCGCCTTTCACTGGGCAGCAGCATGCGCACCTGTAATCTTAGTGCGTCACGAGGCACATGCTCAAATATTAACGTTGTTTGTTGCTGAAAGATAACAGTGGCTGCATTTGTGTGGATGCTCACAGCACACCCTTTTACTTTTCCACAGTCATCCCTAAACCTCCCTGGAACACAGACTTACAGGACTCTGGCCTCAATCCTCAGCGGTAAGGGCATTCTCTTGGGCCTGGAAGGTTTTTTCCCTCTAAGGAATAAAGCACCAGAACAGGTGATAAGCACCTGGGGGGTGGAGAACAGCCAGTTCCTCGAATATGGGTCAAACCCCATTCCCCGGAGCTGGCCAGAGGCAGTCAGAGGAAAGGGAAAGGGTCACATAGAGCCCTGCTCAGGATGTCCTGAAGCTCAACTCAAACTTGCTGTACACAGATTCCCACGGAGAAATTACAGAAGGGTGACATCGAGGCAGGGGGGTCTGGGTCCAGGCAGAACTAATTTACGGCCAACGGCTGGGCGTAGTGGTGCACACCTGTAACCCCAGCACTCAGGAGGCTGAGGCAGGAGGATCACTGAGAGTTCAAGACCAGCCTGGGCTACCACGTGAGTCCAGGATGGCTGACAGCACCTGGGCTGTGTCCCCGTAACATTCCAGGACCCCTCCAGCAAATGCTACCATGCACTAGGAACTCACTTCCTGTGGTCACCAGACTGTCCCCTTAGTCAGTTACCACCTCGCAAAGCCCTCGGTGACAACCAATATGATACAGTTATGCCGTGCAGACTGCCTGCAGGTGCTCATGCTGCTGTCCAATGAAAAGCGACTTCTGGTGTGTGTGCAGCCCGTACGCACTTGGCCCCTCTCAGTAACCACTCTGGCTACACCCAAATCCGTCCTGTGAAACGCAGCCTGTCTGGCTTTCATCCCAGCCCGCCTGACATCAGAGATTCCAGGCCGTGCTGATGTTGTCACACCTGCTACAGCTGCTGAGAGCAGGCCGCCCCCTCCTGATAGCACCTGGAGTTCCTGAGGGCCCCCCACCCCAGGCTGCTGGATGATGCCTAGCCACCTGCTACTCAATGCTGTTCACCCTTTCCTTTCCCTGGGCTCAAGGCTCTCCCCATCCTCTCCGTTGGGTTGGGAGATACCAGCAGTGTCTGGGTGCTGGATGATACCAAGGACGCTGCTTTCTTCTACTCAGCTGTCTTCTCCACACCGAAGTCCACTGGGCTCATGGGAAAGAAACTGAGGACTAGGAAATTGGCTGGCACCAAGGCCATACCTCTGGTCCCACAAGCAAGCACTGGCTTCTACGGAGGGTCCCCCTCGCTGGGCAGTACCACAGGGAGGAAGCGCCCTTCTGAAAGTCACAGTGCCATAGCTGCCTGGCCCTGTCACACCGACATACCACAGCCCAGTTCTGTGCCAAGAGACTGGCCTTAACATGACGGTGAGGTTGCTTGCAGGGCTCCTTCCGAGAAAGGAAGCACCGGCAGCCTCCCTTGTTCATCGATGGTGGATTATGGGGCAGGAAGAATGTTCTAATCTGAGGGCTGATTCTTTAAGTAGGGGCTCACTGGGATCACTTCACTCTTTTTCCTCTCCAGGGCAATCAGGTATTCCCTGATGGGGCCATCTGACCGCCAGTGACGTGCCAGCTCCTCAGAGCGCACCTAGGAACCCAACTCTATGCCTAAAGGTGGACAATGAAGGTGGCAATGCTTTAGTCCTCCATGGTCAGCTCGGCCCAGATTAAAGCCACTGTCTTCCCCGCTGCTCTTTGGCAGCAGAGCTAGGCTCCAAGGATGAAGTAGGATCCCCAGAAGATGGCTGGGTCACACTGCACCTTGGCTAATGAACACATGGCACTGCCCAAGGGTAAGTCAAAGCTGCCACTTTCAGCTGTCAGAGTTCTGGAAGGACCCAGCCAAGGTGGGTGGCAAACGGGCTTCCTGAGATTTCTGGCCATTCCAGTGTCCATCACTATTCTGTCTTTAAAGCTCCACATCTCAAAAAATCAGAGTCTCTTACCTTAACAAGGCAGTGCTAGTGACATTGGCTGGGATTCGGTCGGGCCAATAAGCCACTGCTGGGACCCGGTGCCCTCCCTCCCACGTGGTCTGCTTGGCGGGACTCCCTCCTGTGAAGAGAGGCAGGTAGTTAATGGACAGCGATGGTCTGTGGCTTCTTTTCACTAAGAGATACTACCTGGGGGAACAGTCCCTCTCTGACGATTCCAATAAGCCAGGATATGGCTCAGTGGCCCAGTGCCTGCCCAGCCAGTGTGAGATCCTGAGTTTGATTTCTGGTACCAAAACAACAAAAGATATGACTGTATTTTGGTAATCAGCTTTGCCCCCAACCAAGGTCTTCCAATATATTCTTGACATGCCATTGTGCCCCCAAGTGACAATGACGTTGATGTACTGACTTGTTTCCTGGCTGTGTCTCTGCCCCATGGGGCCTCATCCGTCTTGTACACACAAGACGTGGTGGTAGGTGTGTGACAACTCTTGTTGAGTAAGTGAGTTGTGTTCCTACCGCTAATAGTGAGACTAGGGTGAGAAACTACAACGGCTCGAGAAGAAACAAGGGAAGAAACCGCCCCGGCTGCTTAAGCTGCCCAATGTCTAGCTGACCTGGCATGGATTTTGTTGTTTTATTTAGTTTTGTTTTGCTTTTTGCTTTGTTATTCCTTGAACGGATGAGTTGTTCTGAAGCGGAAAAGACAGTGTCAGGAATAGCCCAACCTCTTGCCTCTCGGCGGGAGGTGAGAATGAACGATATGCGATCTATGAATTTCCACATTAGTAAGTAGAGGGGTTATTTTTATAACCACTAAGTCACAAATGACCACCAGTCTAATGATAACCAGCGGGCTGGAAGAGATGAGGTCATGTTTTATGGAAACATCCTGAATGCATGTTGCATTGAATTAACCATGACCGTCCCCACCACTCCCACACACACCCCACCCTCATCTCGGTTGAGCCAGAGGCCAAGGATTCCACAGAGTTCGTGTGTAAAAAGCCTTTTTGGAAAGCGCCGTATGTGGCTCACACACACTGTGGTCATATGACTTCCCCATGTTTGGCTCGTGTGAAGAATGACAGCAACCATGAGGGGAAGCAGAGGGACGGAGGGGAAGGCTTCGGCGCTCTGTCCTCACACTGCGGCTCGGGCAGCCTTTGATGTCCCTGGCCCGGCACGCCACACCGGAAATGCTCTGCATTCTTGGGGATTTCTCATAACCAGCTTTGGAGTCCCCCAAGTATTGAAGTCAGAAACAAAACACAAAACAACTCCCCCGTCCTATGGACAGTTTATGTTTAAGGGTGTGGGGCTGGAGAAGCCAAGCGAAAGCAGGCTGGTGGGAAGCTCTTTGATCCAGCCCCATATTTCCCAGATATAGCCTTCCCATCCATAACTACATCTCCCAGAAACATGTAGTCTGCACCAAGTACGCACGCCTGTGGAGCAGAGAATCCAAAACCCCAGCAAGCATAAAATACATTTTGCGTAGCCTTGGCATACATGGCTGATGCTACAAATACCAAGAAGAAAGGAACCACACTTGTGCTGGAGTGCTTTGGGTCAGCCTGGCCCCATGGGGGGTTTCTGGACTCCGGGGGCCTGGGTGGAGGACAAGGTGAAGCTTGTTCGCGTCTCCGCGGTGTACACATTCACAGGGGGCTGCTTAACCTTTGAGGCCAGATGCTAAGGAAAAGCCAAGCTCTTGGCCCCGAGAAGCAAGCCACCAGCTCTGACCACAGCCAGGTGCCGAGGGTCTGCTGCGTCACAGCAGCGGGACCCAAGGTTCCTTCTCTGCCGCCAAGATGTTGCCGGAAGGGTAAACTGGCCCCCAGTTAATACATTTACTAATTGGTTTTTTACTGCTAGGCTTTGCCCTTGTTTTCCATGATCTTTCATGTGGCCTTTTTATAGGTGACTGACCTTCTTGTTTTGATTTTCTGAGCGCATGTTTCATTGTGTTTATCCTCTTTCAAAAGAATGTTGGGGGCCAGGGAGATGGCTCAGTGGCATAAGTGCCTGCCTAGCAGGTGCAAGGTCCTAAGTTCGATCCCTGGTACCGCAACAACAACAAAAGAATGTTGGAAGTTGGTGGGTTTACCCCAGTGTGCTTCACAGGGGACAGTGTCCCTCTGCACATCATGGCTGACCGGCTGCACTCCGGTGCTGGCTTTAACAGAAGGGCACCATTACCTGTTCCAGCCATAAAGGGACTGCAGGCTCACTGCACTCCAAAGGAATTTAGCCTAAAAGTCTGGGACACAGGCATGCCAATATAAAAACATTTATTTCTCCTGACAGGTACGCTGTACTGCCCCAAAGCACAGTGCTAGAGGTGGACAAAGACCCTCTGATCCGTGGTCTCTGCCCATCCCCAGGGTGTGGGGCTGAATTATCTGCTTCGTGTGCTTGTATCAAGTGGGTTTTACTGCAGTTTATCTGCACCGGCAAGAGAGGAAGTCCAGATTAGCTGCCCCGGCCCCCAGAACTCTTCCTGCTCCTCCTCACGGACATGCGCTCTGAGTCCATAACAGTAACCATTAACAGTCACCAACCTGACCTCCTACCAAGTTCCCAGTTGAATGCGTCTCCCTGCTGTGTTTCACAGAACCCACATGATAGCACTTTGACCAGGCACTATGGCCTCCGTTTGTCAGATGAGGAAGCCAAAGCCCAGAGCTAAGTAGTTTCTCTCAAGGTCCCATAGGTAGTAAACGGTGAATCAGGGATTTGAACCCAGGACTGACTACACCACCAAGGCATTCACTAAACATCCAGTGCAGCCGTTACCCTGAATGTACCTTAGAATCACCGGGGGAGCTTTCCAAGAAATACCCATTCCGAGATACCTTTCCTAGAAATCGCGATTCAGCCGGCGTGGCTGGAGCCGGGACACCAGCACCTTGTAGCGCTCTCCTACTGATTTAATCCGGAGCCAACCCCTTCGGGCAAGACCACCAAACACATAACGCACTTTGAAGCTAGATATAGCTTCTGTGCTTTTGAATCAGCACTTGAGACCGCCAACACCTTTCTGCCTTTATGACACAGCGTCATAAAAGCGGCTTAATAAGTTACAGAAGCACAGTGGACAAGTCCCCAAATGAAACTTCAATGCATTTTCCAAAGGGGAAAACTGCCTGTTAGTTTAGACAAGCCTTACTACTTTGATCCCCAGCACTAGTTCATGAGAAGTGTTAGTGGCATCCGACTGTCTGTTGAGAAAGGCTTGTGCCCGGGCCATGAGAGAGCATTTCAATGTACTTGTGGTTAGTGATGACTCTAATTAAAGCAGAATCTCTTACTTACAGCAATAAATATTTAGCCTCAGCAACTAAAATATAAACAGAGCCATGATTCATGAATCTGCTTCCTTGGTCCTCCCTGGCTGCGGAAGTGAAATGGCTCCGCGGTGCGCCGTGACAAGGGCAATCGGAGCCACACTCGCCACAGCCCACGCCTTTCTCCACAAGGCCCCGGCTGCCCTGACCCGACTGAGTCACAAAGGCGGCGGACACGCTTCCCAATCGCCAGGCGAGACCTCCCTGACGGTGTGGATTCCCGGGTTCTATTTCTAGAAAATCAATCTTAGTAAGTCTCAGGTGGGAACGCTGATTCTAGGTGCCTCTCATGCCAGTGCTGTGAGGCCCAGAGTGGGAGAAGAGGAGCAGGGTCAGGCGAGGACACCTTTGGAGCCAGGATGACCTGTGTCCCAATGCCAGTGCCGCTCTTCACTAGAATTTGTCACCCTACTCAGCCTCAATCCTCTGGGCCGGGAAGGGGGGTGGGGGTAAAAGACCACACTTAGCTCACAGGGTTGTGGAGACAGTTTTTCCAGATGGCAGATATAAACTTCAGAGCCAGGTAGTTTGCTCAGAGCACAGAGCCCACCAGAATAATGTGCAGCACTGGCAAACCACACCCCCTCCAGAAGAAATCACCTACAGGTAGCAGACAGCATGGACCCCAGCCATGCACACTGCATGCAGCCCCCTAACTGCTTGGTATATGCATTTTTCTTTTTAGCTAATTTTTTTTTTCAGTGCAGCAAGTTGAATCTAGCTCCTTGTACGTGGTAGGCAACTACTCTACCACTGAGCTACACCCCCAGGGTATTTATTTGTTTGTTTGTTTATTTTTAAGACAGGGCCCAAAATAAATAAGTTGTCTAGCTGGGCTCAATCTGGTGATCCTCCTGCCTCAGCCCCCCCGAAGAGCTGGGATTGCACCATGCGTGCCCAGCTGCTTTTTAACTAAATTTGAACTTCATTAGTCAGAACCCTCTCTCCAGCTTGTGGGATTCCTTATCCTCCCCACAAATGACAACATGAACGTGTTTCCTGTGAGATCAGCCTGTCCTGTGAAGGTATTTCAATCTGCAGCTCCTGCAGAGCTCTGTTCCGAGTGGTGCGCATACATCCTATAACCCTCTAAAGAAGCAGACTTCCTTTCTAAATATAAGCACATGCCCTGGCCAAGGATGCCCGGGCCATACTAGTTTCCTCGAAACACAGGTTACCAGAGCTGCTGCTCAGACCCAGGACTGTGGCTGGTCTGAAGTGGCCTTGAGTTTGTGGATGGGGACATTTCACCACGCCTGGTGGCCAAAGCCTAGAAAGAGAAACACTTTGACTTCTGCTGTGTCCTCATCATCAACAAGCCCTGTCCCAAGCAAGGCCACTGAGCAAAGTCCCTTGTCCCTGACTTGTCACACACCCCTTCAGCATCCTTGACCTCGCCCTGCCCTACCCCCTACCCCAAGCAGGACGGAAGGCCTGGGGTGCAGCGCCCCAGCAGAGAGGTTACGTAACCGCCTGATAGCATCAAATTACAAACAGCCAAGGTCTCCCCGAAGCTGCAGTGCCAAATTCAACAGCATGTTTCCTCATCACCAAGGGGGAGGAAGGAACAGTTCTGCTCTTCAAATAAAACAAGATTTTCCAGACAGAAGAGCAGTCAGTTGGGGGTGGTGGGGAGGGACAAGGTGTAGGCTCTGTCCCAGGTAGGAAAGAGGTCCGGAGTGCTGCAGGACAGCCAGGGGCTGGTGGCCTGACCGCCTGAGCCTGCTGGGGAGCATGGGGTGATGGGGGCTCAACACCAGCCTGTTCTCTTAGGGAGAAGGAAGGGGTGCTCCACTTTGCGTCCCCGGCCCAGAGTGCCCCCTTTTCCCCCATTTCAGGTCTCTTCATCCCACCCCCACAGAGCAGGAGCCCAGCCAAGTGGAGCAACCTCATCCCGCACAGATGCTGTCTCATCTGATCAGCTGAGCTGGGTGGCTCGGCCAGGAAAGGAAAGGGACGGGAGGACAGCGCGTGGCCTGACACAGCAGGCTGGGCTCAGGAAGAGTGAAGCAAAGCTCCGAGTACTGTTTGTCCTACTCTGTTGCGAAAACATTGACTGTCTTCTCCCTTTCATCTGCTCTTGAGACTGGCTGGGGTGAGGAGGAGCAGGTGGTCCAGAGAGACCCCAGCCCCTTGACCTATGGCGCCTCGCTCCCACCCAGCTGCACAAGGAGCTCCACCTGGCTTCCCAGAGCCCCTGCAGCCAGCATTCCAGGCAGAGAGGGAGAGGTCTGGGGCATCACTGACGGGAAGCGGTCGGCAGTATGAGGAAGAGGAAGCGCTCACCCTGTAGATACTGCCTTCGAGGCAAAGTTCATTTTCAGACTCCCTGGTGAAAAGACAAGAGTGGTATCCAGCCCCAGTTCTACCTGAGTGCAAACGCTGTGTGCCCCATACAAAGTTAGTCAGAAATCATTGCCCAGGAAAGAGTGTGACCTAGAGATGACCGGAAACTAGCGCCTGAGACACCAGCTCAGACGCCCCTCCCATTAGCCACAGATTATATAAATTGCTTGGTACTTTGACAGGAACCCCTGTTTTAGGGTGCTTTCCTGCCTGCTGCCCTCTCTTCTCTTGCTGGGATATAGCCAGCTTGCTTCTCCTAGAGAGGAAGGAACTGAGTCTTATGGTTGTTGGTAAGGCCAACAACCTCAGAGGCCAAGCACAAGACAGATACATCCCCCTTTATTCTTCCCACAGCCCAAGAGATGGTCCCCCCCACCCCACCTCATAAGACAGAAGAGGAAACAGCTTCCCACGCCAAGAAAGGAGTCAAGATCCAAGCCCGGCCCCAGCCTCTGAAGTCCTCAGCTCTTTCCAGCTTTCCATTCTGCCTCCCACGGGGGCTACCAACATTTTCCTTGACAACCATGAGTTTCAAAGAAGAACGATAGGATTTTCCAGACAGAGGAGCAGGCCTTCGGGTAAGAAAAGGTGTGAGTAACAGCAGCCACACGGGCTGAAGAATGAGCCAGCCACAGCCTCCTCCATCTGGCTGGCCGGAGTAGACCTGCCACCTTCCTTGGCCTCAGTTTCTGCATCTGACCAGGAAGGTGACTGGAATAAAGATGGTGGATGCTTCTTCCAACCCTGGCTCGCTTTCAACATGAGGACACTCCTGGAAACGTCTGTGGCTAGCTTCTCTCACTGCAAGTTTCTGGCTCAGTGGAAATGAGTCTAATGCTCTCTATTTATTCTCAGTGCCACTGATGCAGGAGGAGCTTTTAAAACTGAATAATGTGATACATGGGGGATGGGGAATGGAGAGCAAGCGCTGAACTTTTAAGGGTGATGAAAATGTTTTGGAATGAAACCGAGGTGGTACTTTGACAACACCGTGATGGCGGTAAACATCCCTGGATTATCTGATTTAATTTAAAGTGGTTAATTGTATGCAGTGTGAAT
Source organism: Octodon degus (assembly GCF_000260255.1). Taxonomy (NCBI): domain Eukaryota; kingdom Metazoa; phylum Chordata; class Mammalia; order Rodentia; family Octodontidae; genus Octodon; species Octodon degus. The sequence goes on along the minus strand of NW_004524609.1, from coordinate 7,554,667 downwards.
TCCACCTCAATTTTAAAATTTGAATAAAGTCACTCTCTTATACTCCTTCCATGAGTCCACATTTCTTTAGAATTATGACCAAAATGACTCACCTAAAGGAATTTCACACTGGCCCCATCCTGCTCTGTTCTACCTGGTCACAACCTCCAGAGGCATAGACAGCAGGGTGGCTCCAGAGACCCAATCCCACTTCCTGGTGTCTCCGCCTCTGCCCACAATCCCCTCCCTGTAAAACCCCAGCTGTCACCTACTCATTTTTCCAAAATTCAAAGCAGCAAAGAAGAGTGTATTTGCACCGTCCAATATGGCAGCAACTGGCCGTATGTGGCCTAACCTTTGAGATGGTGCTAGTGTGAGTAAAAATTTCAATTTACTTTTTATTTATTTATTTATTTAAAGTTGGTACAGGGTCTCACTACTCAGCTTGGACTCATAGTGATTCTCCTGTTTTCAGACTCCCCAGAACTGGGATTACAGGCTCAGCACGCCCAAGGGCAGGGCCAGCACAGCCCATAGTGCTGGGAATCAAACCCTAGTCCCAGAGCTTGTCTTTTTATATATATATATATATATTTTACTGAATAAATTTATTAGAGAAGGTTCTGACTCTTATTCTAGGCTATTGTTATACATTCATAGATATATTAATATCTACAGATATGTCTATATATTGACATATAGATATACAGTTTTTAACTTAACATATAGACATATTGACATGTAAATACATATACATAATTTTTAACTTAATAACCTTTTAATCCTTCTATAATCATCCAATTTTTTCCAGAGCTTGTCTAAGCAGGAGCTTGGTCCACTGAGCTATCTTGCCAGCCCTTCAATTTACTTTTCATTAATTTTGATTTTAAATGAGCATACATGGTATTTGGCATATTGAACAGGCAGTTGTCAAATTTTAACCTGTATGAACATCATCCAAAGGACTTGTAAAAGCAGTTTGCTAGGATGCATCTCAGTAGACGAATTTGAATTACCAACATGTTCTGGGGTCACAGCAATGATCCTTGTCTAGGGATAACCACAGATCTGTCGCTGGAAGTTCTAGACCCCGGTGCCTCTAGACCGCTGTAGCATAGACACGATGGTACAGACTGGTGATTCTCAAAGCCACCACATCCACATCACCTAGAACAGTGATGACCAAGCTTTTAGAGCTCCCAATGGTAACAACCTGCTATGCCAGCACTGCCCTAGAAGTATCACCCAGATGCAGAACTTCCCGCGCGAACCTTGGGTCCTAAGTGCCTTTCGGCAGGATCTCCATCGGACTATCTGCCCATAAAAGTCTGAGAATTACCTTGTAGACAATCGCTGCGCTAGTTCAGGGGCTTCACTAAACTTTGTATCTCCAGCCATGAGCCTATTTGCTGTACATGGTGGGTGGTCAACTAGCAGGAAGTTATAATGGTTGAGCTTGATTATGTCAACTAGAATGCCTTGGGAGACACCCAGGGGATCCATAACACACCTTCTGGGTATGTCTGATAGGGATCATGGAAGAGTAGCCTTGGGAACTGCGTCTGGTCCCTGGCCCCCTTCTCTGGTGCCGCTCTCACTCTCTGCTTCCTAGCTACCTCACCCTAAGCATTTATCCACCATAAATGGGCACCAGCTGCTCATGGGTTGCATATCCTGCAACCATGAGCCAAAAAACAGTCTCTTCTTTAAAGTCATTAGGCACTGGGTCTGAACAATGAGAAAGCTGGCCAACGCAGAAAGTTGGTCCCGTAGCACTGACTCTTTTCTGTGGTTTCTCTGACCATGTAGTTTAGAGGCCTTTGGAAGGTTTGGACTTAGAGCTTACAGGAAGAGCATGGAACAGTTTGAAGATTGGGACCAGAGAAGTGTCAGTCAGAGTGCGGTGAACTGACCTTTATGGGTGATTATGCTCAGAGCCCAGAAGTCAGAATGCTGACAGGAAAGAGACCGCAAAGGTCAGCTCGAGAGGCGTTCCCATTGGACGTGGACCAGAGGCCATTGCGTTACGTTCCGGCAGAAGGGTTGCCTTCATTTTGCCCATATCTTGAGATTCTGTGGGAGCCGGAAGTTAAGTCCAGTGAAACTTCCAAACAGTCCAACATTCAGGCCCCAGCATGGGTACTTCTGTCTGCTTTTGGCCAGATTTGTAGTAAGAATTACAGGCAACGGTCAGAATAGAAAACTTGAAAAGTTTAAATATTGACCCAAAAAGAACCACATGTAAAGGTGAAGTCGGTGATTGCTGAACAGATTAGCCCCATTAAAAAGAAATCAAGCGCTGCATTTCTGCTGGTTTATGGAAAGAAGCAATTAATGTTTTAATCTGTTTTGTCTCCTTTTTAAAATTGTTTGTACCTTTTCTCTGCTTAATTTCTTATGCATTTCTTTTTTTTTTCTTTCTTCTTTCAATGTTACATGCATATATCTGGTAATATGAATAACTGGCTGGAAGACAACACTATGTATTACAACAAATACGGTGAAATTTATGTTACTTTGTTAAGTGAAAACCTGTATCACTTGTAATTTTTTTCTGTTTTCATTCTAATTTGTACTCTCTTTAAAAAATAAGTAAATAAGAAATGGAGCATTCTGCATAGGAACAAGAAGGTGTCTTGATTCTATCTGAGATATGAGCAATTCCCCACAAGCTCAGCGGTGCAGAAGTACACAACTTTCACCCGAGAAAGGAAGTCTGTGGGGCCCCTGTCCAAAAAGGACCTCCAAGGGAACTGGTTCCCCAGGGTTCACTGCACTGTGCTCAGCAAAGGCATTCAGGGACAGCTGTAACCATGGTCCAAGGAGGCCTTCTATTGCTCCTGCTGACAGCAGGCTTTGGCATCATTTATGTCATTACCAGGCACCTTCTCCTGACCCAGGTCTCCATACATCAGAACTAGATGCTGAACCTAAACTGAACACAGCATTCTTGAGTCTTAAGGAAGCAGGCGAATCAACACAGGTAGACCAACACCAGTACCCCAAGATGCTAGTCTTACTGGCATGAAGAATACAAAGACTGAGAGTTCTAGGGGGCTTCCGTGTAGATTTCAATGGAAGAACTGGGAGGTTAGGCAAGAAGCTGAAGAGGGCAGTGCATGAAGCTGTGGTAATAAAGTCCTGGGTACTGTCACAGCTATTCTTCCTGTTGCTGAGACGAAAACACCAAGCACTTAAAGCTAAGGGAGGACAGGCTTATTTGGCTCAGTGTGCAGATGTTTCAGTCCATAGTTGGCTGGCTCCAAGGAAGGGTGGCACAGTAGACAAGCATCTCAGAGGAGAAAGAGTTCATGGTGGGCAGAAGCCAGAAAAGCAAGCAGGCAAGCAAGCAAGGGGCCTGGGCAGCTTCTTTCTGCCCCTGTTATTCTTTATCTAGGCTTTCGGGATTGGGGCGGTACCAGACTAATCAGTAGACTGATTTAGAAATCACGTAATCACACACCCTTAATCCTAGCATCACACACTGTAGGTTCAGACACCTCAGAAAGCCCCACCTATGACCACATAAGGCTTTGGGGGAAGGGGACTAGACACAAACCATAACAGGTACATAAAGATCCCAGGTATTTGGAAATGCCACGAGTGTGGAATGACTGCTGAAGAAATCTACAGGCTGTGAATGGAGCCACCCTGAGAGAGGCAATGCAGGTCACCCAGCTCTGGAATTCAAGTCATCACATGTGCCCGTGCTGCTGGACATGAAGCTACAGCAGTTGCTATCTACCCTGCTGGCCTTTAGTCTTATTTCGGTTCAATCCTTTTCTATCCCCTAACCTACTTTGGAGTGGGACTATTTACCTTGTGCCACTATATGTGGGGTTCTACAATTTGCTCTTTCCATTATAGAGCTTCCCGGCTAAGAGGTTTCCTTGAGTCTCAGAAGAGACTTTGAGGTTCTACAATCTGAGGTACAGGATCTCAGGATAAATCCT
>NW_004524609.1:7537233-7549740 GCF_000260255.1 Octodon degus | reverse complement strand
AAAAAAAAAAAGAAAAGTGGTGAGCTGAGACACGGAAATTTGAGTGTCAGCTTGATTGGCTTGAGAGACACTTGAGGGACTGGTGGGGCACACTTCTGGGGGTATGAGGGTGGTCATGCTGCCACTCCCCTGCTTTGGTTCCTGGCTGGCACGAGCTAAGCCACTTTGCTACATCTCGTCCTTCCACCATGGAAGGCTATTCTTGCCTTAGATGTTTCACACCATGGACTAACTCCCCGGAAACCATGAGCCAAGTGAAACCTCTTCTTTAAAATTGTGGGTGTTTGGCCCTGTGTCCCTATATTGGGAAAACTGACTAGTATAGAAGAACGAGAAACAACAGGGGCTCAACAAATGCTTGCAGGAGGAAAGAAGGGAGAGAGAACTAGAGGTTGCCAAGGTAGTCCATGTATTTCTTACTACTTGAAGTTTTTCCTTTTGAAGAATAGGGCCCCAATCCACATCATAGAACCAAAGTCAGAGCTGCCTCCCAAGAGGGAAAGAGAGGAAGAAGATGGGTCTTCTGATAAGAGATCAGCAGGCCACCTTCCTAGGGAACTCAGCTGGCATGAAGAAGCCACTTATAGATCCCAATCCCCACATCCTCACGGTCTTAGTCCTCATATCTCTGGACCGTTACCCTGGAGAATTCTGAGTCCCAGGTCTTCCAGGCTTTGTAGCTGACTACTGCAGATGCCAGGCTGGCCCACCAGGGTCCCAGGCAGAGATGAGGGAATTATAGATAATAACCAGCTCGTGAAGCAAGCCGCTTCCAGCAACACAGCGTTCTTCCCGACCAGGCCACCTCGTAAGCATCAGATTCATCTCCATTCACCTCCATCCTTCCCAGCACCTTCTCCTGACCCAGGTCTCCAGGCATCAGAACTAGATGCTGAACCTGAACTGGACATAGCATTCTTGCGTCTAAAGGAAGCAGGTGAATCAATACAGATAGACCAACAGTACCCCCAAGAAATAGAGTGATCCAGTGCCCCAGCAGGTAAGAGAACGGTTCAGTTCTCTGGAGCCCTGACTCAAATTTCCAGACCCAAGGCACAGCCACAGCCTGACAGCTTCTCACTTGTAAAGTTCTCAGGGGACCTTACCCAAGGCATACCTGACAGAAGTTGGAAAGAAAAAAAATGGTCAGCCTTTCCTCCCAGGGCACAAAAGCTTCCGCCTCTTGGTAATTACAGATAGCCTGCCAGACTAATAATGAGAGATAATATCTCTTCCCACCTGGGGACAGCTGGGGGCTGTCCCTCAAAGCAAGGTGGGTGGCAGAGGAAACCCAGCCCCACACTGAAAATTTAAAACAGACATGCTTTGGCGAGGGTCATTGCATTAAGCCTACTTTTGAGTCCTTTGGACAAAAGCACTCTCTAAAATAAATATTATTTGGGGGGAGGACAGGTCTCACTCTAATTCAGGCTGACCTAATTCACTATATATCCTAGGCTGGCTTCAAACTCAGGCGATCCTCCTGCCTCAGCCTTCAGAGCGCTGGGATTACAGGTGTGCATCACCATGGCCAGTTCTTTGTTCTTTCAGTGCTAGGATTGAACCCAGGGTATCACATGTGCTAGCCAAGCAGGTCACATTCCCAGTCCCCATCTTCATTTTTTATGAAACAACACCTGTTGTGTGAGGGGAAAAAATGGCACGCAAATCCTCCATGCGCCCCAGAGGAAATTACTGCTAACCTTTTGTACATTTTCCTGCCTCATTCAGGAATGTTCTGAGAAGACGTAAGCTGACTTTTATGCCATAATATTGTCCCTCACAGACTATTTTGTAACTTATTTTATTCACTGAAAAGTATTTAACATAATTGTTTCCAAAATAGTAAATGTAGAACATTCATTGATTCTTTGGTATTCTTTTAAACGGGTGTGTCATTTCTTTTAGTATGCCCCTCTTTCTGGATACTTGACCCAACTGCCTTTTAAAAAGCCAAACAAAAGACTAGTGCAATGAACATTCATCCGCAGACATCACTGTGCGCTTGGCTTATGGCTTCCCCATCACAGGACAAATGCTCCAGGCAGAAATGGGCTGATCGAAGCATGTGCACCTTTCTCAAGTCTGTGGGTCACCCATCGCATTGACCCCAACAGAGCTGCCCTGCCAGAAAGTGAGGTCTTTCTGGGGAACTGTCTTGAGCATAAGGGAGAGGCCTGAAGGCTGAAGAAGGTTTAAACAGAGGGCCAGTGAGATAGCTCAGTGGACTAAATGCCTGCTTAGGCAAGCTCAGGGACCAGGGTTCAATCCCTGGCACTACATGCCACATTGGCCCTACCCCCCGGTGTGCTAGCCACCAAAACCTGGCGTGGTGGCACACATCTGTAATCCCAGCGCTCAATAGGCTGACACAGGAGGACCACTACGAGTCCAAGCTGAGCAGCAAGACCCTGTATCATATATATATATATATATATACAAACAAACAGAGTCGCAGGTTTGGACCTAATGCAAAGCAAAGCAACGTTCGTTTGTATATATATATATATATATATATACAAACAAACAGAGTCGCAGGTTTGGACCTAATGCAAAGCAAAGCAACGTTCACTGCAGTAGCTAGACTGGCTCCACGTGAAAGCTCTGTGCTGATAGGTATCTGAGCTACTAATTCCTTACCTTTCACTGCTGGAGGGTTTAGAGCGTGTGAATAAAAACCTTGCATGGTTGTATACTAAATATGGGATGAGATGGAAAAGGACAAGGGGAGGGGAGGGGAGGAAGGGGAGGGGGAGGGGAGGAGGAGATAGTAATGGTAAAATCGAAGTCAAGCATATGCACTGGAAGGCTGTGGGCTGGCTCCACAGGGTGAAGGGCAGCCCCCTAGGAGAGTCCTCTGAGAAGCAGAGCAGAGAGGCCCCTGTCTTTCTCTCCCTCCTTGTCTCCTCTTCCCTGAGAGAGCTGAAAGCCAGTGGCTGGCGAGGCATGAGTGCCTGATGCCGACAGGCTAGGATACGCCTTAGCCCTCCTGGAGGCAAATCCCAGGTGCCAGCCAGCACCCAGATCCTGCCAGCCCTGGGTGAGGCCTCTACCTTGACGGCTCTGCCACAGTCCACGGAAAGGACCCACGCTGCCTGCCAGCTCACACTTCTGAGCCCACGGGCCATTGTCTCCTAGAAATGAGGGGAAAAAAAACCCATGTAACTGTCACCAGGCTGGGGCATTCTTTCACCAACTCCCCCTCTCTGGTCCCACATCCCTGCACATGAGGGAACTGTGCCAAAGAAGTATTTGTAAAGGCAAACACAAGTCCTAGCTGTGAAGCTCCCTTGACATGAGTCCAAGCCTCTGCCCTTGTACTGCTTTACCTCTTTATACGGTGTTAGCAATCCCCTCCCCCGGCCGCCAGCAGCAGCCCAGCAACCGCACACGGAGCCCCTTCTATTCCCCTCGTGTTCCTACACTCCTGTAACATGCTGTGGAGCAGATTCCACCAGCAGCTTTCTGAGGATTACAGGATTGGTGCAGCTCTCCCAGGATCGGAGCATGGGTTCCAATCCAGGCCTCAAGTGGATTCAAGATCAGTGCTTTAAACCACTGTCCCTGTTCCAGACGGGGACCTGAGACACACAGCGCACGTGTGCGCCCTTCGATGGGGTCACTCGTTCAACCACCAGGACTCCTCGGCCAGAAGGTGTCACAGGACTACCGGAGGTAAAGGATGTCTCTGAGGCTGGAGAGAAAATGCTAGAACTGCACAAGGAAAGCATGAACTCACAACGTCAGAGCAAGGCCCACAGCGCCTGAGTCATGTAGGGAGCCAGCAAGGTGCAGACTCTGTCAGTACAAACTGCCCCAGGGACTCAGCCTTGGAGCACCCAAGATGCATGCTCAGCATTCAAGCCCAAGCTCAAAGCCGGCCCCCCTTCTACAGAGAAGGTCACCTGATCAGGCTGAGCTCTTCGTGCGGTGTGTGCAGGGTTATGCATTAGTTGAGCTAGTGAATGTAGCTTTTACTACTTTACCCATAAACCAGATGAATGTGTGTTCTTTTGCCGTGCGGTCAACTTTGTCCTTGATCCAACCCACCAGCTCATCCATCTCCCGGAGGCCTGCTTGGTATGGCCTTTGGCCCCCTGGGGCTGCCAATAGCTGCGTCGCAGGTATGGGGACATGCATGTGGGCCAGGGCCACATAGAGCAGGAAGGGTCTTCCGCTGGCGCTGAAAGAAATGGGAGCAGCAGGAGGTCACTCTGCAGGGGGCTGACCCAGTCGTCCAGAGCCTCTGGGCCACCCTTCCCTCCCCCTTCAGGATCCCCAGAGGGGCTGCCCGAGGCTCCAGGAGGGTACTTTTATCTACAGCCTTCTAAGGAAATGTGGAAATCATCAAGTCAGTCAGTCGGAAATGAGAACATGGCAAGAACAGTTGCTACCCTTGAACATTCTCTGAGCGCTTGTTCCAGGGATTCGCGCTGCCCAAGTCCATCCTAATAAGCCCCCAACTCCCTGTTCCCAGACAACAAGTCAGCAGCTTAAAGGGCGTGCCACACACTATCCAGCCAGTGAATGATGGAGTCTGTACCTAAACACAGAGCTGCGGAGAGCAAAGCCTGAGCTCCTGGCTGCCGCAGTGGAGTCCGGGTATCCAGAGCCTGGCGTCCGTTCTAGATGAGGGGAGGAGCAGCTGACCATAGGACACCCCAAGGACACACATGGCCCCCCGGGGAAATCCAGAGCAAGCCTCGGTCAGAGACCCGGGCCCCTGGCCACCTCTATACTAACATTGATTCCACGGAAAAATGCAAAGTGAAAGCGGAGAGGGAGCTGGGGGTGCCCTCAGAAACTCTGTTGTCCTGCGTCACTGCCACGTGATAGCAGCTGCAGGGACCCAGGCGATGTCCCTTCCCACGGGTCATACCCTGGCAGGGGTCTTTTAGAGGACCAGGAGGCTGGTCAGCTCAACTACGTGCATACACACAAGAGCCAAGCCGCGGTACACCAGCTCACCCAGAACCCACTTCCTTCTTGGCTCACCCTGGCCCACAGCCTGCAGGCTCAGCTCAGCATGAGCTACGTCGAGCACGCCCCGCTCCCTGCCCCGGGGGCCACGGACTGGGGTGGGGCCTGTCCTCAGTTTCCTTGGATGGGTACAAACCCCCTGGCACCAAGACATGGAGCAAAAGGGAGGGAAGATACTGGGAAGAAGGAAGAACACACTCAGAAAGGGAACAGGGCAGGGGGAATGAAAGGAAGGGAGAGGGGATTTTATAAAAGAGAAATGAAGGGAAGAATGGAAAGAGAACTCATAAATGCAAAGGGGAAGAAGGGTCAAAGGCTATACAAAAGAGGATAGATGTACAGCTACTTTTTCTTAGTTCAGTGAGAAGAAAGATTTGTACTAACAGTGTTTAGACAAGATATCATGTCTGCATCTTATACTATGAATAACTACTATGAAGACAACAATATGAAGTGTATTCATTATTGTAACTGCCCTACTAACCTATTCTGAAACTGTCCCATTGCTATTTCTTTCTCAATAAAATTAATTTTAAAAAGTCGAAGGAAAAATGGAAAAAAAGAATTAAGACATATTATGAACATGTATAACTTCCAAATGATGAATGTGATCATTATGTATGGCAAATTGTACTACTACTAATAATTTAAAAATTAAAAAGAGGACATCAGACCCAAGACAGGGTCCTTGGCCTTGCCCAGATTAACCCACTGGTTCTACACTGCTTTTCTACAGCTATGTTGTCCAAGGAAGTAACTAACCCAAGGGTCATGAGCTACTTGTGTTAAATTATCAAAAATCAAGCAGTTAAAATTGCAAATCCTTGCTTCACATGATAGAGCAGCTGCAGATAAACGCTTTCTTCATTGCACTAGGTCAAGTCATCAAGTGTCCAATAATCCAGCTGCTTGCATGCGGTCCCTGGGTCACCATGCTCAGAGAGTAAGAGTGGCAGCGTGGGACCACTGTCCTCCAGCCTAGAGCCCAGGAGTGTTCCTCTTCCTTGGCTGGCCAATGCAACCTCAGGGCTTATGAGCACCCGAGGAAGTAGAGAGACAGCCTTTGATGGGAAGAAGAGAAGGGCGAGGATAGGGGAGTAAAAAGGAAGAAGGGCCAGTGAGAGAGTTCAGCAGATTAAAGTGCCTGCTTAGGCAGACACAGGGACCAGGTTCGATCCCCGGCCTGTTGTGCTGGCCCCACCCTGGGGTGTGCTGAGACAGTGAATGAGACTGGGTGTGGCGGTGCACCTATAACCCCAGGGAGGGAGGCTGAGGACAGGAGGGTCACTATGAGTCCTATCTGTGTAGTGAGACCCTGTGGACCCTGTACTAAATACAAAAACAAAAAAATAAGAAGAAAGAAAGGGAGAGCAGGGGCCAGGGAGATGGCTCAGTGGAATAAGCACTTCCCTGGCAAGCACAAGGACCTGAGTTCAATCCCTGGTTCTGCAAAAAAATAAATAAATAAATAAAATAAAATAAAAAGAAAAGGAGAGCAGGAGGAAGAGGGAGAGGGGGAAGAAAAGGCAGAGGGGGAGGGAGAGGAGAGTGGGAGGGAACATAGGTAGGTCATTTAGGAGTTGGGGAAGTAATGGGAAAATGAAAATGTTCTACAGGTAAACAGACAGGAAGGTGGCACAATGGTGTGAATGTACTCAATACCACAGAACTTCATGGGACAAAGTAGTTAGGATCAGCCAGGCATGGTGGCACAAGGAACATCACAAGTTCGAACCCAGCTAGGGCCACTCAGAGACTTAGGCAGACCTGGTCTTGCAATGAAAAATAAAAATGGGCCTGAGTGTGAAGGTCTTCAGTACCTCAAAATGAATAACTAAATAAAAATACGATTGTTGACATGGCAAATTGTGTACATGTGCATGTATACACACAACTTTCTGAGCTATGCCACGGAGAGCGGTGGGATGGCCTGCCCACAGCTCCACACTCAGCCACTTCCTGCTGGATGCCCGAGATCAGGCTCGGTGAGGACACTCACCTCCCCGACCCCCGGAACCGGCCATGCTCCAGGCGGGCTCTTCTCCCCAGCAGCTGTTCATGAAACGCTTACCAGCTCCCCACTGCATATGGTCTAGGAAGGGCCCCAAGGCTCCGTCTCCCAAAGTCCCACCATCATCGACATCACACTAGCTCCTGGGCCAGAGGCTCAAAGACACAGGTGACCATGGAGGTGGCAGAGGGGACAGATGAGGAGTGCAGGCTTGGGAAACTGGTGCCCCAATCCCAGGATGTTCTGTGTCACATCTGTGTAACCCTTAACCCTGTCCTGCATGAATTCACTTAACCCTGTCCTGCATGCAGTGGGACAATCTTATCTCAAAGTTGTGAGCGGTGTGCATTTAATAATGGTATCTTTTCATTAATAATTAGGAATAATACATGCCTATTGTAATAAAGATGAATGGTACCCAAAGATATACCCTTTCCCTGCATCCTGATGCCAGGCTAGGGTTTCTAAAGATGACAGACCTGTCCCCTGTGCCCTAAAGCACATCTTTCAGGTGCCTAAATCACATTTTCATTTCAGATTCTCGTGCTGAATGCAACACAGGGTTGAGGAGACCTGGTGTTTTCAGGATGAAAAGCACTGACTATAAGACAGTGTACTTCCACTTATCTTTGTTTTGGTTTTTAAGACAGAGTCTTGTTTTGCAGTCTAGGCTGGCCTTGAACTCACAGGGCTCCTCCTGCCTCAGCCTCCTGAGTGCTGGGACTACTGGCATACACCACCATGCCCCACTTCCACTTATGTTTCCTTTTTAAAATGCTCACTTCAATTATACATTAATAAAGGCAGAGAATGAGGCTGGAGAAACACTTTCAGGTTTATTAAAAGGAGTTATCTTTGAAGTGTGAAATTTCGAGTGGTGGAGCTTTGTGTTGCTACTGTTTTGCTTATCTCTGTTCACATAACTTTCTAAAGGGAACACATTATTTGTGTGTTAAAACTAACATGGTTAGCAGAAAGAAAACAGGAAGGAATACATAGACAAGGGGCACTGCCCTTTGGAGAAGGGTCCCTCACGGGTGCCTGGCCTGAGAAAGACAGGCCTTTTGGGTAGCCCCCTGGAGTCTCTAGAATTGATCTGAAACAGTCACTTAAACCCTGCTGCCCCCATCTCAGCATCTAGAACTGAAAAAGAAGTGACCGTGGCTTATTTGGAAATCTGCTGGAGTTCACTGTGGCCCCTAGGACCAGGCCAAACACCTCAGCCTGCGTCCATGGCCTTCCCTGCCGGGTCCCCTTCAGTCTGGCCTTCCTAACCCCCAAGTCCCTTCTTATTAGCTCCCTGGGCCCCTCATCCTCTTTGCCTTCGGGGACCTGGGCACAGTGCTCCTCTCTAGCTGCATTCCTGGGTTTCTGCTGCCAGGAATACCTGGTCAAGTGCTACACCCAGATGGGCCAGGGATGTAGCTCAGTGGCACAGCACCTGTCTGACAAGCGCCAAGTCCTGAGTTCAATTCCCCGTGGGGGGAAAAATATCTTGCACTCAGCTCACAACCCATCAGTACTGCTTTTAAACCCCACATTGGGATTCATTTTTAGCATCGATGCTAGATTAAAGGTCCAAACTCAAGCAAGACCCATCTGAAAATGCGCCAGGAAGTCCTGGGTGGGCTTTCTTGCCAAGGAAGAGCAGGATGCCTTGCTCCAGGAAGACGGGAATTGTGAAAAATGGGCCCAGAGGAATGTGGGACTCAAGACTGTAGCCAGGCCTGAGGAGCAAGGGGCTCAAGCAGGGGGTTTTTCAACAGGATCTCAGAAAGTCATGGCAGATGGTCACCCATTCCAGAAGAGAGAGACACCGTGAGTACAACGCCCTGTGTAAAGGTAAGTCAACAGGTTCTGTGAAGGTTTGCTTCGCTTACGTAACACTGCTTCCATTTGCTAAGTAGGATGCTAGATGATTTGTCAGCTGATTCACTAACGGATGGGTGTCCACACACCAGATCCCCAGCAGAGCAGGTGTCACAGGGTCCCTCGTCACCGCTCAGCCACAGTTCCTCCCCTCAGAAGCTTGTGCTTTCCGAGGCACAGAGAAAGCAGGAGGGCACTGTCCCCTGTAGTCCCGAAGCATCCTCCTACCACGGGGCATGCCGGCCTCAAACCGCCTCAGAGTTTGGAGCTGGGCTATGTTTAGCCCATTACATGGGAGAAGGATTTTTGAAACTCTTTTGATATCCATAATCAGAAAAATCGACCAACAGCACTTCTCAAAAAAAAAAAAACCTCCTAAGAAGCCATTCTGATGCAACCTCGAAAGCCCTCGGGGGCTGCTCCCGAGATGGAAAACCCAAGTCGTGGGCTTTATTATAAGAACGCATGTCAAGCGATTCCCTACACGGCTTCCTTTCTCCCTGTCTGGACGGCCGCAGGACAACTCGGTGATGGGACTGCAGCGCGTGCGCGGAGCTGGTGGCTCGCTCCCCGCAGGTGGATCTGCTCTGAATTCTGCGCAAGCAGGCGCCCCGCGGCGCAGCCCAATTGCTCGCGCTCACGGAGGAGGCTGCGGACCTCCCAAAAGCCATTCCCCGCCTCGGGGAGCTCACGATCTTGGGAGAGAGACCGGATGAGTGAGCACTCGGTCCCCGCGCTCGGACCCCACGGAGGTCACGCGGCAGCGGCTCTCCGCGTGCAGGATTTGTGAGATGGGCGGCGATGCGCGTGTGGTTTTCTACATTGTGTTGTTTCTGATCAATAGTTTCTTAACAGATAAAGATCAGAAAAGGTGTCGCTTAATGTTTACATTTTTTTTACTTTGACCAGTTCTATGTGTAATCTGAGCAACTACATTGAGGACAGCAATGTGCATTATATCAACCACCATTGGATGGCTTTCCTTTTGTTTCTTTTTTGTTTGTTTTTGTTTTTTTAAACGTGTACCATCTCTAATGTCTCGCCTATTATTTTCATGATGTTTTTAAAATAAATGTTTAAAAAAGTAAAAAGGACAAGAAAAAAATTAAAGTTTAGTGAAAGAAGTTTTAATGGTTTTTGTTTGTTTTTGGGTTTTTTTTTTTTAGGGAAGGGTCTATAGGGTGTTCAGGGTCTCACTGCTAGAATGGACTTGTAGGGATCCTCCTGTTTACAGCCTCCCGAGAGCTGGATTACAGGCATGTGCCACCATCATTGTTGTCTCAGCCGCCCCAGGGGCAGGGCCAGCACAACCCGCCCAGGGATCGAACCCCTGGCCCCTGAGCCTGCTTGCAGGTGCTGTAATTCACTGAGCTATTTGGCCGGCCCTCAGATTTAATGTTGAATTGCTTGATCAGTCTTACACACCTATATCTGGTAATCTGAGCAACAAATTTGATGATAACAATATGTAATATAAAACCATTGTTTTATTTGTTGAACATTGTTAATTTTCTATTCTTGTTTTTAAATTCTGTACCATTTTATTGTTCTAAGTTGCTTTGTTTTTGTCTTTGTTCCTATTTTGGGTTTTTGGTGTTTTTTTTTTCCTCTTTAAAATAAAAAAAAATGACACTGAAAGCACAATACACAAAAAAAATTTATAAATTGGATTTGCTCAAAATTAAAAGTATTTGCTCTATGGAAAAAAGAAAAACATTTAAAGATCAGGAGCTCATATAAGAGCCTGGTAGCCTGTCTGCTTCGGAACACGGAACTATCTGACACTTCGGCTCACTCTCGTTCCCAACAAGAGTCACGTAGCTGGCCCTAGGCAGCAGCTGCTCCATCTTGGTGGGGGGTGCTGACCAGGTCACTGAAGGCCCCCCACTCCTTAACACCTCACACTCAACCTGCTCCTCTCTCTAACTTTACCTATTTGGCCCTGCAGATGCTCAGATTTGAAATCCCATGTGTGGTCAAGGGTGGCAGAACAAGGACCTTAAAAATACCTAATTCCTGGAGTCTGGGAGTATTTGTTGATGCAACAAATGGAACTGCACGGGTACAATCATGTTGGGGACACTGTGATAGGGAGATGTTACGGCTTGTGTCTAGTTGTGCCCCCAAAGCCTCATGCAGCAACTGGGGCAGGCTTCTAGAGTCTGTGATTAATTTATCATCCAATGCTGGGATTATGGGTGTGAGTCCCCAGGGCCCACTCTGGGGTAGATACCTGAGTGTAGTATAAGGAAGGGGGACTAGCTAGCTGCTGTGGCTGCTGTTCCTCCCTTTGCTCTTCGCTGTTTTCCACCACCATAAACAGCTGCCCTCTGCCCTGTGCCACTGTGCCTTGGAGCCAGCCAAGTATGGACTGAAACCTCCACTAACTGTGAGCTAACTAAACCTTTCCTTCCTTCACTTTGAGTGTCAGATATTTTGTCCCAGCAATAAGGGAAAAGTAACCAATACAAGAGACTATCTTGATTAGCCCTAAATACATGCACAGATGCGCTGGAAAGAAAGACACAAAGGGAAGCCAAGTACCCAGGTACACACACCAGCAATCCCAGTGGTTTGGGAGGCTGAGGTAGACTCACTACCAGCTTGAGGCCAGCAGCCTGGGAAAAAGAAGGAGAGTAGGCGAGGGAGAAGGAAGAACCCAACAAAGGCATTGAGGAGGACTGTACCACAGGTACGGACACAGCAAGAACACGAGAGGCAGAAGTCAGACTGCTTCAGCCGTAAGCTGAGGAATCCCAACAGCCACCAGCAGCTACAAGAGGCAGGGCCAAATCCTGCCCTGGAGACTCCAGAAGGGGAAAAGAAAAAACTAACATATTCCTTTTAGCCTCCTAAAGCTCATTTTTGGATACCTGCCCTTGGGATCTGCAAGAGAAGGAATTAGCATCGCTTTAGCCACTAACTCGGTGATTATTTGTCATAGCAGCAACAAGAAACTAATACAGCCTGCCAAGTCATGAATTCACCAAATGCCTGAGTGCCCCATTACAGAGGGCAGGCTCTGCCTTCAGGGAGCTCTGCCTTCAGGTTCTAGTCGGAGAGGACAGAAAAATTATGACTCGGGGGCACAATCAAAGCCGGATGTGGTAAGCTCCTGGGGACATCAGGACATGCCTGGGAAATCCTGACCCAGGACCAGAGGGGGTGGATTCCACCTTGATTTATAGGAAACATGCATGTATCTTTCTTTCTTGAGCAACCGATCTCCTCCTCGACCTTGCAAGGGCTGCGGTTAACGTAGGCCAAGGGAGGGAAGGAGCAGGCCACCTTACCTTGCCTGCTCAATGAACTGGGCTGCTTTTTCCGCATACTTCTGTGCAAGGCTGCTCAGGTTCACGGGCTGCTCCACAATGTTGAGGTTTTCATAGAGAGGAAGGGCCACATCCACGTAACAGGCCCTCTTGTGTCTCCTGTGTAGAACCGCAGAGAGAGGGCTGGTGAGATAGCTCAGCAAACCAAGCTCCTGCTTAGGCAAGCTCAGGGACCAAGGTTTGATCCCTGGTACCACATGCTGTGCTGGCCTCACCCTCAGGTGTGATGAGCTGGGGATGGAGTCTCAGCATGGTGTCACATGCCTGTAATCCCAGCGCTGGGGAGGTTGAAAACAGGAGGATCACTACAATTCT
>NW_004524609.1:7511525-7532023 GCF_000260255.1 Octodon degus | reverse complement strand
GCGTATCTGGACCAATGGACAGTACATACGTGGCACCCCATGATTGGAAGCCCTGAGACTTATAAACTAAGAGCAGGGGCCTCGGGGGGCGGGGGGGGGAGAAGACAGATGTGAGAGAGCAATAAAGAGCTGCACAGACACAACCAGTGGTCACGTCTTCCTTGCTGGCCTCCAAGCCAATCAGCAGCCCCTTCACTGGCTTTCTCTGCAGTCTACCTACTTGACAGCCTCTGGGGAAGGTTGGTAACACTTAGTTCTTTCCCAACTGCACAGTCAGGACAGTACGTGATAGAGCCTGACAGTAGGATGAGATGTATGAGACAGCCTAGGTAAGTTTTCATTTTGATCCACATGAGGAGATTTTAGAGATTAAGGAGGGAGAGAAAGAAGCCAAGCCAAGTCAACTCCTAGAAAAAACAAACTCAACCCTGGATCTTAAGAGTGACTGGAGGGGCTGGGGAGATAGCTCAGCTGTCTAAGCACCTGCCTGGCAAGCACAATGACCTAAGTTCAATCCCCAGTACTGTACACCTCGCCAGTCCTAGCATCCCAGGCGCACTGTGCTGGCCACCAAAACTGGGTGTAGAAGCGCACTCCTGTAATCCCAGCACTTGGGAGACTGAGATCCTTGGGAGGATCACTACAAGTCTGATCTGCGTAGTGAGACCCTGTACCAAATACACAAATAATTTTTTTTTAAAGAGTGACTGAATCCGACACATGGCTGTCCCACCAATGGGGCTGGGTGACTGTCATGACCGTGCAAGCGTGACATAAGGCCTCAGAGCTTACGCTTCCCCTCTGCCGCCTGGCGTGGCCGCACCCTCCTACACTAAGGCATCCAGAGAACAGAAGAAGGTGCCACGTGGCGGGTGCTCTGCACGCCGCCTCGCACCTAGCTGTGAAGTGCACTGAGCTCCCTTCCCTGCTCACCACCGAGGACCAGGCGACAAGGTGAGAACGTCAGAGGGAGGAGCCAGGCCACGGGAAGTCTTTCAGGCAGACGGTATTGATAAGTGTGACTTAAGTAAATGGTGAGCTTCTCAATCAGAAGTACTGTCACCGTGAAGACACACGGCCATTCCTTCCCCCTTAGAATAGTCACCTTATCAACATACTTATCCCCATAAGCTTGCTGCTTTCTGAAGCAGCTCTCGGAGCTCTCTTTCATGTCTTTGTGAGGAGTGATAAATAAAAAAAAGCACGGCCGGCTGGCCAGCGCCACCCCACAGAGAGGCGGGCTCGTGAAGCCAGTCCTGCTGCCCGCAGCCACCTCGCTGGCTGGCTCTGGCCCCGCGCAATCGCCGGCTCTGCCCCAACAGCAAAATGACCGCAAAACATTCTGACTCAGTTCAGCACCGCGAGGCAGCCGCAGAAGCGCTGCTAAAGAAGCGAGAAAGGGCTTCCAGGACCACGTCAGGAAGTGGCAGAATGGTGAGCTCAAAGGGGGGACACTGTGGGCATTGCGTGCTAACGCATCTTCTGCTGGAAGGATTCCTCAAGTATCCCCCGTGTTTGTTGATCGCCCCTCATGTGCGTCTTAGCAAAAATCAAGAGAAACTGTGCTCCCAGTACTGAGAAAGGATGGCGAAGAACTTGAAATTCCCTGCCACAACTACAGGCAAGCACATCCAATTAGGAATGCTTATGAGAGAGGGTCAGACTGGGTAAACAATGGCCAAGGATGACATTTTTTTAAAAAAGAAATGTCATCGCCATCCTGGGCATCATGACACTTAGCTCATATTTGTGTTGAAATTTCAGCTAGTTTTATCATCACATAGCAGCTCCGTCATCATGGACAGTCTCTCTGCTGCTCACTCACAAAACCAAACTTTTTTAAAAATTTGATTTGTTTTTTTTTTTTTTTTTCCTGAGACAGGGTCTCACCCTGCAATTCAGGCTGGCCTCAAACTCATGGGGATCCTCCTGCCTCAGCCTCCCAAGTTCTGAGGTTACAGGTGTCACCATACCCAGATTTTATTTGATCTGATTTTAACATAGGTGAAGGAGATCAGCTTTTCAATCCCTACCACCAAAAATTTGGGGGAGGGAGGCCGACATGTGACACACCCTGATACAGGCCGGTATGTTTACAGGGACGCCCTGGAGGCCGCAGCTGGTCGGGGCAGCAAGATCGCAGCCTGCTCCCCACACTGAGGGACACACACCTCTGAGCACCTTGTTAGACTGCTGATGTAGGCTGGGGCCTGAAGTTGCGCATTTCTTACACCTCCGCGCTGGCCACAGCACTGTCCCACTGCCCTGGTGGCCGCACTTGGAGAACCAAGCATGGAGGAGCTCAGAATCTGGATTCCTATCTCTGAGCAGCTCTGCTGGGGCCTGCATGTAGAAAACTTTCTTACTTGCAAAATCAGGTACATACCTGCTTCCCGTGAGGTGCAGGATTGTGCAGAATGTAAGAATTTCTCCACACGCTGCCATTATTATATTAACTGCTGCATTCTTAATGAGCCACTGCAGAGGCTCACACGGCTGTGACCTTAGAAATCAGCATGGGATCAGAGCTGGTTTTTTAGCTGCATAAACCCTATTGCCTTGTTCTAATCATATATTTTTAAAAATTTTTATGTATTTGGTACAGGGTCTTACTACACAGCTTGGACTTGTAGTGATCCTGTTTTCAGCCTCCCCAGCACTGGGATTACAAGTGTGTGTCCCCATGCCAGGACTCAGTCACTGGCTCAGCATGCCCCGGGGGGGCGGAGCCGGTGCCACATGCAGGCCCTGGGATCGAACCCAGGTCCCTGGGCTTGCCTAAGCAGGTGCTTGGTCTGCTGAGCTATCTCGCTGGCCCTCGAGTCAGAATCCCACTGCAAGCTCTTTGCAGACTATTCGAGAAACACAGGAAGAAGACAGTGAAGCCCCTTAGCCTCACAGCCAGAGCGGACCTCTGCCCGCATTCTGGCGCAGCCCCTTGGGGCTTCTCTTGGTAACGCTCTGAAGCTACGGACACGGGTGACCCGCTTCCTGCTTTTTTACCTGCTGTTAAGGGAGCAGCTTCTCATTTCATTGAATGTGCTTTTAAAACATCCTATTTGATACCTGCAAGGTATTCCGATGTCAGGTGCTGTCTTTCTTGTCTGAGACAGGGCAGAATCAAACGGAACACCATTTTTTCTCTCTGTCTGTCTGTCTGTCTGTCTGTCTGTCTGTCTCTCCGTCTGTGTGTGTGTCTCTCTGTTTCTCTTTGTCTCTGTTTCTCTGCTTCTCTTTGTCTCTCTGTTTCTGTCTTTGTCTCTCGGTGTGTGTCTTTCTCTGTCTCCGTCTCGTCTCTTTCTGTCTTTGTGTTTCTCTGTCTGTCTCTCTGCCTGTCTCTATTTTTGTATCTTTGTCTCTCTTTCTCTGTCTGTCTCTGTGTCTCTCTGTCTCTCCCACCCCCCTCCCTCTCTCTAGTATCTGCACCACAGAAGGAAGGAGGCCCCACCTCTGCGACTTTGGTAACACATGCCCCCACCACGCACCACCCTCAGCAATTCAAGGACCCTGGGGGCCAGGGAGATGGCTCAGTAGACTAAGCGCTTGCCTGGCAAGCCCTGGAAAATTCCAGCAGAAAACAAAATGTGCAGCTCACACCTTGGCCTCGAAATGCAAATAGTGCATCTACCAGCGCGCTGGGCGCACCCTGCCTTTCCCACTGGCTTAACTGTCCCGTCTGCATTTCCACTTCCTCCAGCGAGACCACAGCCTTAGCACTGCGCTTGTCCTGGAGCCCACAGCCGATGCCTTGGAGAGACTTACCTCGGCGGGCCACCCCCTGGTGGACATGCTGGGCAGGGAGGGTGGTTGTAGCCCGGGGTGTCAGTGCAGCCCATGTCGTGGCTGTATGGGATCCCAAAGTAGTAATCAAAACCTGAAAAGGAAGCAACTGGTTAATACCACACTCAGCCGCCGCTCCACATGCCTGCCTTCTTCCACCCATACAAAAATTTAATTCCCCCTAATTTAATATTGCAGTGCTCTGAAGTATGTAATTAAAACAAGATTCGATTAATATCCTTTTGAACTATGCAAAAAAAAAAAAAAAATCACGTTTCTGGGGCCTGGTTGTAAGACTAGATTTGAACAGCATCTTGTGATTAGAAGTAACCCAGACTGGGAGGAAATGCATGGAATTATTGAACAGCTAATATATTCAGTGTTGGTCAAAATCTACTACATGCATGATATGTTAAGAGATAAAAATAAGTAAATGTGTGGGCCAGGGATATAGCTCAGCAGCGTAAGCACCTGCCTGGCAAGCACAAGGTCCTGAGTTTGATCCCAGGTATCTTAATTAATTAATTAATTAATTCTGCATTCAAGAGACTCCATCTGATATAGCAGTTAACCTAGAAGAGAGGGACAGGTGACAGCAATGCGTGTCAGAGGAAGATGGAACACCTAGAGGCAAGGGCTGGGCGGGGCTGAGGCAGAAACTTCAGAATGTGTCAAGGATGAGCGTTTCAGCTGGGACCTGGAAGGCGCTGGAGTCTGATCTCGGAGTGGTGGGGCAGAAGGGAGATAGGATAGATGTGAGTTCTTTTTTTTTTTTTTAGGACAGGGTATGCAGGTGTACAGGGTCTCACTGCATAGATCAGACTCGTAGTGATCCTCCTGTTTACAGCCTCCCAAGAGCTGGGATTACAGGAAAGCCGCCACCATGCCCAGTCTCAATCACCATCTCAGCAGGCCCGGGGGGCAGGGCCGGCCCAGTAGGCCTGATGATCGAACTCCCGGCCTCTGCATCCGCCTAAGCAGGCGCTTTAATCCATTGAGCTATTTGGCCGGCCCTCAGGTGTGAGTTCGGCCCTAGAATAACCTGGCTTTCAGACACCCTCCCTCTTCTACGGCACAAACTTCCACCCACAGGTTAGCACCACAGAGAATTAACTGACAAACTGCGAAGAGGAGCCCTCCCCCGGCATCACAGAGGTTCTCTGGCTGGAAATCCCCGCTCTGTGTCTCCCACAGGTGGAGCTGCAGCAGCGCTGGCAGCCCCTTGCGAGTGAGGGTCCCTACCGAAGCCCTTCTCCCTGCCACAACCTGCTGCCCTCGCCCCAGCCCTTTCCATTCCTGGCGCATCCTGGACACTGTCGGTCAGCACTGGTGACACAGGTCTGCTCCATGAATGTCCACTCTTCGGGCTGGCAGATTAAATGTTCATTAACCCAACACATGGTACAGTGGATTTACCAGTACTTAGAAAAAAATGGATAGACAGTCCTTGGATAAATGTGCCACCCTGGTTTGTACAAATAGATTTTCACACCCCGTAGTAATGATGTAACCCTGAGTAGTTAGTACGTTTCATGTCGAGACAAATCTAGACCAGTACTTCAGATTGTACGGCCCAGGTGGTCTCTGTTGAGGCCTTTCAACTCTGCTGCCGTAGCACAAATCACCTAGAGAAAATGTGTGCACTGGTGAGCATAGCTGTTTGTTAATAAAACTTTATTTACAAAGACAGGTGGCCAGCAGGGCACAGTAGTCCATGCCTGTAAGCCCCATGCTCTAGGACACTGAGGCACGAGGAATGCAAGTTCAAGCTCAGCCTGGGCAACTTACTGACTTAACAAGACCCTGTCTCGAGCATTAAAAGCATCAGAAAAGGTCTGGGAATGCAGCTCAGGGTGAAGGCCTTGGGTTCAATCCTCAGGGCAGCAAAAACACACAAATCAACAGGACAGCTTAATGGCTTTGGCCCACAGATCCGTATCAACCTCTGGCCTAGACTACAGGTGTCCTCCGACCAGGACTTGTCTGAGAAACAGCGAAGGATGGAGGAGACTGGATGGACACAAGGACTGTGGCTCTCCCTGGGGTGACCTTTGGAAGCACTCTCTGAGGACTGCAAGGATAGGGCAGTGCATGCGGGCAGGCTGCCAGAGGCAACAGGGAGCAGAAGACTCCCTAGAAGGTCCACGCCACAAGACTCTTGGGGACTGTCCGGCCCAGGAACAGCAAGCAGGCCGAGGTGCTGACTCTTCCCACCTCGCACCCCCATCTGTCGCAGCACCACTTCCTGCCGAGTGGTACCTGTGGAGGGCCACCTGAGCAGCTCTCCTTGAAAGAACAGAGACTGTCTCCATTTTGGCTAAGCCTGACCCTATTTCCTCGTATTGTTCTGCACAGAGCAGGCCAGGACTTGTCTTTATCCTTTCAATTGGCCTTAAGCAATGTGTCTTAGTCTAGCTGAGGTGCTGGTCATAGTCTCTGAAGGTGGCGTGCGTGTTTCCCTCATAACCTACACCTGCTTCTCTTTACTGTGAGCTGGGTCAAGACAGGACGAAGAGGCAACACTCTGTGCTACCAGCTGGGATCGAGCCTCGAGATAGAAGCTATGACTTCCTGGGGCCTGAGGGATTACATCAGAGCTAAAGCACCAGACCCCCCAAAACATCAGATACTATCTCAACAGCATAATGCAGATTACTCTCTCTGCTTATCCTCTCTGCATGTGGCAGAGGTAAACGCAGGCCACCCACCTAGCTCAGCTCAGAGTACTCACCTACTTCCCACAATTCTCAGTCATTCCTCCTCAAGCCACTCCTCTTCCACTGAATAAAACCCAGGTGCGACCCTGGGTCAGCCTCTTTGTTCCAGAAAGCCATCTTCACGGCTGGACTTCGGGCCCCTTGGCTCCCCAGTAATTATAAATACGTTTTAGTGTCTTTACTTTCACTGTGGGTTGCATTGGGAGTGGTAGATTGGAATTAATTAATTAATTGTGAGATTCCAATAATGTATCTTTGGGATTACAAATACTGACTTCTTGGACCGAGAGGAGAACCTGGAGGGGATTCCTACAGGTCCTAGGGCTCCTTCCTCAGCGCAGGACTTGGTGTCAACGGCAAGACCAAGTCAAGTGTGGAAACTAAAGCCCAAAAAGGAAAAGTAAATTATGGACTAAGTTCTCATGGAGAAGTCAGGTCTTCACTTCCTCCATCTGCCACTTTTACTTTTTATTTTTTTAATGAATTATTTATGTATTTGTCTGCATCTTGTACAATGAATAACCATGAAGACAACAATATGCAATGTATTAATTATTGAAACTGTGGTAGTAATTGGTTTTGAAACGATCTCCTTGTTATTTGTTTCTCAATAAAATTATTTTAAAAAATTATTTATGCATTTATTTAGTTATTTGGCACAGAGCATCACTACGCAGTCCAGACTCGTAGTGATGCTCCTGTCTCAGCCTCCCCCGCACTGGGATTATAGGAGTGCACCACCATGCCCGGTTTCAGTGGTCAGCTTGGTGCGCCTGGAGTTCCGGGGCCCACAAGGCATGCGGTACTGGGGATCAAGCCCGGGGCCTTATGCTTGCCAGGCAAGTGCTCAGACTGCCGAGCTATCTTCTTGTCCCCCGTCTGCCATTTTTAAAACCACTTGTGGGTGAGTGTAGTCGTGCACGCTTGTGGTCTAGCATGCAGGAGAAAGAGGCAGGAAGACTTCGAGTTTGAGGCCAGGCTGAGCTACACAGCAAGATCTTGTCTCCAAAACAATTAAATAGCACACGTGGAAGACCGTGGTGGTGCACGCCTCCTGCCAGTTGTGAGACAGCAATGCAGGCCACGCCTACAAGATGGGAGAGGTGGGGTGGGGGAAGGACAAGGCAGCAAACAGTGAAGACTGCCTTAAGGACAGGCCCACCTCCTTGTTCGTACCTCGCAGGAGAGGAGGGGTGCATGGCGAGGACTGGGGGGCCAGGGGACAGGCTATGCAAACTGAGATGGCAGGAGACAGTTTCTGAGAGAAAGCCCACAGGTGGGCTCCTGCAGGAAACGGAAAAAAGTCAGGGAGAGGTCAGAAGCCCACACACAGCCGGGAACACTCGTGACACTGTGGTGAAGGGGCCTTCGGGGAACCTGCCATTCGGCAGCCTATTTTCAAAGCATTACCTTTGGCAGCTTCACACTGCTTTCCTTCCCCAAGGCCGAGGGCAGGGGTCTGAGGAAGCCCACGGCTGCAAAAAGAGGCCCAAAGCCCACAGCCCCTCCTGGGGCCATGGCTGGAGCCCCTCTTACAGCGAAGCCACAAAAAAGTTCACTTCTAAAACAACAACAACAAAAAGTTCACTTCTATCAAGATGAGCCCTGTTGAGACCTTGGGGGGGGGTGGCGCAGAATGTCCCCTTGAGGTGTAGAGAAGTAGGAGATGACAGCAACACGAGCAGGCCCGCGGTGGAACAGCCCTGGGTAGGTGGGCAGCAAAGAGGAAGTCAGGGAGAGGGGCGCACCCTAGCTCCCCAAGTTGTGCCCAAGTGCCCTTGTGAACCAAGGTGTGCTGACACAGGGGAGACCCTGGGGAAGGATGGCTCAAAGGTCCCTGGGGTCCCTTTACACAGAGATCCTAATTTCTTGTTTCCCAGGTAACAGGGCCCCCAAAGAATTCTTACCACGGAAGTTGGGGTGATAAGAGCCATGGTGCCCTAGATGCCATTTGCCTGTGGAAAAACAAAACAGAGATGGTGGGAGGAATCCCGGCGGAACCCTCAGAACCTCCGGGGAGCTGATTGCACGTTCAGGTCTCCATGGGCTGCAGCAAGCCAGGAGAATCAGCCAGTGCCTTAGCAAGCCCCGCCTGGCGCTCCGGGACCAGCTCGGTCTGCTCGGGGGCAGACAGCAAGCAAGGATGACTCGGGGCCCATGCAGGAAGCCACAGGGGAGCACAGGCTGACCCCAGCAGCCATGGCCCCCTCGTCACCCGTGCCCCCACAAAGGTGCCGCTGGTCTGGGATACAGGGCTGCGCCGCAGCACGCCGGCTCAGAAAGGCCCAGCTTCTGTGTGGTTTCTTTGTCCTTCTGCACAAGCGGCTGCAGAGGCAGGGAAGACGCCGCCGCCCTCCCTGCAGCTCTGGCGGGCACCACACAGACACTCACAGGGCAGCAAACGCAGCCACCCAAGGCTCCCGGCTCTGTAAGTGGCTCCGGTCTGGTGGAGCAATTGGGCAATTTGTGGCGGAGCTCCAACAATATCGGAATCTCTGATGGGTTCGTTCTGTGCTGAGGAGTAGACCCCAGAGAAATCTTCCCAAGGCAAGAGGACAAAAAATGAACACGCTAGGAAGATCTAAACTGCGGCACCATCTGACAAGAGAGGAGGTGGCAGGGACAGCCCCAGGAGGGCAGCTGAGGAAACCTCTTGCTGTGGCCTCCATAAATAGTACCAAACCAGCACTTAAAGGCAAAGTGTCGAAGGGCCAGCGAGATAGCTCAGCAGACTAAATGCCTGCTTAGGCAAGCTCAGGGACCTGGGTTCGATCCCCAGTACCCCAGGCCATGCTGGCCATGCCCCAGGGCACGCTGAGCCAGCCATTGAGTCCAGGCGTGGTAGTGCACACCTGTAATCCCAATACTTGGAAGGCTGGAAATAGAAGGATCACTATGAGTCCGAGCTGCATAGTGAGACCCTATTCCAAACACATTAATAAATAAATAAATAGACAAACAGTCGAGTAGGATGGTGCAGGCCTGCAACCCCATCAACAGAAGGCTGAGGCAGGCGGATCACACTTGGAGGCAGCCTGGGCAACTCTGAGAGACCCTGTCTGAAAGAGGAGAGGAATGCAACTGAGGGCAAGGCCCCGATTTAATCCCTGGTGCTGAAAAAGAAGACAAATGCAGGGATCAAAAATTGACAATCAGGGGGCCTGCCCCTTAGCTCAGTTCTTAAGTGGCTGCTTCAACCAAGCAGTCAGGCTCAGGTGGCTGTGGTTCAATCCCCACAACTCAAGCCAGCCAAACCTGCCCTGAAGGCTTTCAGAGCAAAAAAAAAAAAAAAAAAAAATTGACAATCAGTGAACCTCATAAAGGATCTGTAGACTCCGTCATTCCCTTCGTGCAGCTCCTCCATGAATGTCTAAAATATTCTCAATAATAACTTGAGGGAAATGGATTAAGCATTATTATGGAATGCTTAGATTAAGTATTGCATGAAAGTATAAGATTAACATTAAAATTAAAAATCATTGTTTAAAATTATAACAATTGCTATAAATATCCAAAAACTTACATGGAAAGACAAAATAATGTGAAGGGGGAAAAGTAAACACACAGATACGGACCAATGTTAGAAGCAAAATTACTAAAAAAAAAAAAAAAATCATAAAAGAAGAAAGTGTGAGGGTGTAAGCAGATTCAACATTCCTTTTAAATTTTTCTTTTTGTCTTTTTGAGACAGGGTCTCGCTATGCAGTTCAGGCTGGCCTTGAGCCCACTTTGTAGCCCAGGCTGGTCTTGAACTCAAAATGATCCTCCTGCCTCAGCTTCCCGAGCGCTGGGACCACAGGCGTGTGTCACCATACCTGGCTAAATTTTTCTTATACATGTGCCTCCGTTTGTAATTTCAACAGGTGGATGTGCTCTGTACTAAAGTACTAAAGTCCAATACTAAAGACGTACTAAAGTCCAGTGGGGAGTCAGGGTGGGGCAATCAAACAGCAGCCCTGTAATCAGCTGGGGAATATGCCCCGCACTTGGTGCTGGGGTCTGAGGAGGGAGGCACATGTGGGGTGCTAGGGAGAACCCCTCCCTGCAGCCAGCAGCATCAGGCTCTGGAGCCAGACAGTTTGGGACTCAGCCCACAGCTCTGAGGATGAAATGAACGCAATACAATAAGGACAGTGTGCCCTGTGGGAGCCTCAGGCAAGGGTGCCTGGGTGTTTGTTTTAACATAATTATGCCTTGGGGTATAGGGAGAAAGGGACTGAAAAGAGAAAGGTCAGGCCTGAATTGGTACTCCCGCTGTCACCCAGTGAGCGGCTTACCCTTCTGGGATAGCGAACCTCTCTCTCCAGTTTGAGCTCCTAGGAAGGACATCAGGTTTGCTTATTTATGTTTGCTTGTTTTTTGGCTGGATGGATGGCTGGCACCAGGGATTAAAGCCAGGATCTTCGCACTGAGCTACATGCCTAGCTCTTTTTTTATTCTTTTGAGACAAGATCTTGCTAAGTTGGCCAGGCTGGGCTCAGACTCACAGGCTTCCTGACTCAGCCTCCCAGACCGCTGGGCTGGCCTGAGTGCAACACCACATCTGGCAGGGAGTCAGGCTCTGGGACACAGAGGACAGGGCTGGGCCAACACGGAGTGCAGGCCCTTTGTCTGGGGACCTTTGGTCTGGGAAGAGCGAGCTCTTATAGGCTAGCGCAGGAGACTCCAGGAGCCACAGCCACGGGACTCTTGCCGTCATGTGTGTGTTAGCACATTTTACCATTTACCATGAGGGAGGGAGGCAGGAGTCCCACAGGATGCAGCTCTTTGAGAGTCAGACTAACAAACACAGGCAGCTTGGAGACGCTGCTGGGACACTGGGTTGCCTCAGCACCTGCAGGGAAAGGGCAGGGAAGCGAAGCCCCCGAGCCAGGCAGTGGCCAGCCACTCTCTGCCTGGGCTCCAAGGCAGGCAACGCTGAGCAGGTCCCTTCGTGGTTCAAAACTCATATAGGCTCTCACCTATATGCCAGGCAGTGGTACTTGCCCAGGCATCCGCAGACTCTGCTGCAAATGCAGACTTTTCCCGAGGACCCGGAACATAATCGATGTAGAATACAAAGTGCCTAGGTGACATTTAAAAGAAGAGGCGGTCACTGGGCCACCAGGCTATGCCTGCTGCTGGCTTCCACCCCCATAGCCACAGCCAAGCTCGCTCACCCTGCTAACAGAACCGTGGCTTCATTTGGGGCGGACGTAGAGGATCCCAGCGCCCGAGACCAGGCCAAGGATTCCAATTCTACCTCACTTCTTTCCTACGTTCCTTGCAGCCCAGCGGCCTGTGACCCAGCTTGAAGCGCAGTTCTGGAAGTGCTACATTATCTGGGAAAAGATCTGCTGTCTTGATAAAAAGAGGACAAATTCCCTCTTGATACAAGTGCAACTGCCTCTCCTCTCTTCTGCCCAGTTCCAGGAGCAGAGGGCACTGAAGTGGCTGTGTCACAGTCCTGCGACAAGAGGCAGGGTCAGTGGCCAACATCCTAAGGGGAGAAGAACAGGAGAGGAAGCATTCAGCTCCTAAAGCCACTTTCGAGCAACAGAACTAATAAAAATAACCACATAAGGTGTAGTCTGTTCTGATGGTAGGCAATCGCTCTGTACACTCTGACCTCTGGGGTTTTTTTGGGGGGTGGGTAGTACTGAGGATTGAACCCAGAGCCTCCCCCTGATCCACCCTAACATTGACCCTACATCCTTACCCTTTTTATTTTATTTTGAGACAGAGTCTTGCTAAATTGTCCAGGCTGGCCTTGAACCCAAGCTTCTCCTGCCTCAGCCTTCAGAGAAGCTGGGATTACAGGCACTCACCACCATGCCTGGCTGGCTCCATACCCATACACATTATAACCCACTGTTAGGTCTTTGCTGTTATGACAGTCGAAAGCATTCCTGCTTCATTCAGCAAGAAATGGACAAGACAGCAGGCACAGCACACGAGGCGGTGTCGAGCTGAGGCTCCGCCGAGAGGCCGACCAGGTCCCTCTGCGAGGCCAGCGTTACCTATCATGCCGGTGACATAGCCGGCTGGCTGCAGCACCTCTGCCAAGGTGGTTTCGTTGAGCGGGAGGCCCCCTAGAGAGGCGACTGCGAAGTTGTGTGTGACTCCGTTGCGAAGACCCAGCCGGCCAGTGAGCAGGGAAGCTCGGGACGGCGAGCAGGTGGATGCAGCCGCATGGAAGTCCACAAACCTGCAAAGAAAGGAGTGTGGTCAGGCTGGGGCCAGCGCAGGGTGCCAGGCCTACAGGGATGGTACCCGCTGTCCACCAGCCCCAGGATTCCAGGGCTGGGGAAAGCAGCACTATCGACCGCCCAGTGGTGGGGCAGGGCAAGAAAGCGAAGCTGGAGAGGTAACACGGTCCAAAGTCACAAGTTTATTCTGATAAATGCCGCCCATATGCTGACATGGAAAAGAGGCCATTTGTCACCCTTAGAGGAGAACATGATACCTCCCTAACAATTTGTAATTAAAGGGAAGGACCCTGTGGAGTAACCCACAACCACTGCCAGGTAACGAGGGACACCACCCTTCACTGGAAGATGGCAGCTAGCTCCCACAGAAGGGATGGCAGCCTTAGGAAGTCACCGTTTGCCTCCAATCCCTCATCTAATCACTGATGACCTGTGCATGAGGCTGTTCACACGGTCGCCCAGTGTGACTCTTGGGTCACTCCTAAATTGGACGGAGCTGGCAATTACTTCCTTATCAAACGACGAGCCTGAGTGTCGCTCATAATGAGCCCCTGACCTTGTGTATCTCCTGATGCGATGCAATATGAAATTTATATAATCGAGGATTCTGGCCAGAAACATTTAACCTGAATCTAATCAAACGTCTGGACCTAATTTCCAGGTTACAGGAAACACAGTTAATAGAAAAACAAATTAAATAACAGCATAAGGAAATTATGGAACAAACCCGGACCTCGGCATTTCTGCAAAAACCCTGGTCTAGTCCCTTCAAAAAATCAGTTTCATGGGAAAAAATGAGATGGGGGGATGTCAGGGCGGGTGACAGTCTAGACACCAGAGAGACAAAGCAGATTTCACGCACAGCATCCAGCCGGCTCTCACTTCAGATAAACTAGCAACACATTTGGGAGACAATAAAGAAGTCTTAATGTTGCCTAGGTGTATGAGATTAGGAAATTGTTGTTCACGTTTTTAGTAGAATAAAGGTACTGCAGGCATGTGGAAGATACCCATCGCAGCATTTCTGATGAAAGAACATTCTGTTTGCATTCTCCAAATGATCCAGAGGGAAAAAAGAACTTATTTGTTGCTGTGACAAGTATAAGCAAAAATAGCAAACTATTAACTGTGGATGCACATTCTGGTGTTTATCTTACTCTTATTATTAGTATTAGTATTATTTTTGGAACAATACTGGAGATTGAACCCAGGACCTTCACACTGAGCTATACCCCTACTCCTTTTCAATTTTATTTTTATTTTTAGACAGAATCTTGCAAAGTCACTAGGGTGCCTAGGCTCGGCTTAAACTTGTGATCCTTCTGCCTCAGCCTCCCAGCTTGAAATTTTTAATATTTTTTTTTTTAAATTATGGAGTTCTAGAGCTCACAGCAAAGGGCAGCGACAGAAAAAGTGCGGGGCCACTGCTGGAGGGGAGGGAGGAATGGCGTGAAGGAGGTGCTGCAGCTCCACGCCTCACTGGGTCAGACTGTGAGGAGTGGGGGCCGGGGGAAGCTCGGCCGCCAGGCAGGGCAGAAGGGAGGCCGCGAGCATGAGGGCCTGCTTCGCCGCCAGGGAGGCCGAGGTGTGATCTGTTTAGCTGCGCCGCGCTGGGTGTGGTGGTGCACGCCAGTGATTCCTGACACTCGGGAAGCTGAGGCAGGAGGATCAACAGTCTAAAGTAAGCCAGCCCGGGCAACTTAGTGAGACCCTTTATTGAAGAACAAAAAGCAGCTAAACCTCACTTGACATGGCTTCTGCGGCCTCTCTGTGGCCTTCAGGACCACTGTGACCCTGAGCATCTCCATATTCTCACACCCTCAGGACTGTGCCGGAGGGAAACCCCACCTGGGTTAAGTCTGCAGGACCCAGAGCCCTGCCCTCCTCTGAGCCCCGCCCTCCTCTGATTGAGCCCCGCCCTCCTATGGCTAAGCCCCGCCCACCTCTGACTGAGCCCCTCTCCCCTCTGGCTGAGCCGCGCCCTCCTCTGACTGAGTCCCGCCCTTCTCTGACTAAGCCCTGCCCCTTTTGACTGAGCCCTCCCTCCCTGGCTAAGCCCTGCCCCCTATGACTGAGCTCCTCCCCCCTCTGACTGAGCCCCGCCCTCCTCTGGCCAAGCCCCGCCCCCCTCCGGCTAAGCCCCGCCCTCCTTGGACTACTCCCTGATACGGGCAACAGGGGTCCCCAGACCAGCACAGTGGATTCTTTTCTTTGCTCTGCTTTTCTTTTCTTTAAGCAAACAAACAAAAAAAAAATACTATACTCGAGCCTAGAAATTCTAAGACAAAGGCCATTTAAAAAAATCTTATAGTTTATCAATAAAACTGTAGAAAAAAAAAAATCTTATAGTCCAATTACCATATTTGACCCAGAAATTTGACTCCTAGGAACTATTCTAAAAACTTAAATCAGATCCTCTAACAAGTACTAATACACGCATATTCCCGGCAGCACTACTCACAATAGCTAAAAGGTGAAACTCGCCAAACGTCCATCCACAGAGGAATGGATATAAACACACCGCGGTACACCCATCCAGAAAAATAACTGCTTAGGCGGTGGAGGTCCTATTTGGGGGTCAGAAAAATATTTGGAAATTCGATAAAGTGGTTGTTGTATGACCTTGCACACGCACTAAATGTCACTGAATCAATCACGGTTTCACGAGCTCGAAATAGCTAATTTCATGTCAGAGGAACAGCACAGTTATAGACTAAGGGGAAACATCTAAGGAGCTCCTTAGAGGGCCGGCAAGATAGCTCAGCGGACTAAGTGCCTGCTTAGGCAAGCACAGGGGCCAGGGTTCAATCCCGGGCACCACATGCTGCGCTGGTGCCACCCCCGGACATGCTGAGCCAGTGACGGAGTTCTGGCATGGTGGCGCACACCTGTAATCCCAGCTCAGAACAGGAGGATCACTATGAGTACGAGCTGCGTAGTAAGACCCCGAATTAAATAAAATAAAAAGCTTCTCAGGAAAGGCCAAGGCTCATTAAGCAAATGTCAGGTTTGGATGAGAAAGTTGCTTACTGTTAGCTAACAGCCACTTTCCGGGCACTGGGACCCACACCCGAGATTTAATTCTTTCCACGATTTTGGTCACACAACAAATTGGACGAGAACCGGATCTCAAATTTGCCCCTGAGGTCAACCCTGAACCTAACCACTGAATTAGACTCGGATCTCGTCCAGTTCAGTGTAAGACCAGGATCGTGGAAAGAATTCAGTTTGTGACCAAGATGCCACTGCATTTCGGCACAATGTCACGACCCACGTGCAGGCTCCGAGGCCTAGACGGCGTGACCACCAGCCGGGGCACCTGCGGGAGGGCAGCCCGGGAGCAGAGGGAGGAGCAGGAGCCGGAGGCCGGAGGCCCGCACAGCCTTCCTGGCCCTGCCTCCCTGACCCACCTCCAGCCAGGCTCCACCTCCTGCGCCACAGCCAGCCACTGAACTCAGGAACGAACTGATCCGCCGATGAGAAGAACGCTCCCACAAGCCTCTTACCTTCCGCACGCCTTGGGGGACGCATTAGACATAAACCGTCACGTGGATGATGTCACATTTCTGACGTCATTCATTTATCCCAAAATCTTGACCGAATGGTCCGGGAAAGGAGGGACAGACTGTGCCCTCCTGCCCCGTCTAATTGTACATCTTTTGTCATATCCCTAGTAGCAATAAATACTACCGCTTTGCCCTCTTGTTCCGGGCAGATTCAGGTTGGCCCCAAATTCCTCTGTATGCCTCCCATTTAGAGGTGGGGTTTGTGTCCTCTCCTCCTGGAACCTGGCCAGGTCCTATGACTTCTTTGACCGATAGAATAATGTGGGAGCAAGGATACTATGCCAGTTTCTGGCCTTGTAGGACTGTTAGCTTCTCTGCCTTTTTGAAATACCCTGAGCCATCACATAAGAAATGGGGCTCTTCTGAGACCACCATGCTGGGGAGGCCACCATGCTGGGAAAGCCACCATGCTGAAGAAGCCACCACGCTGGAGCGGCCACCAGGCTGGGGAGAAAGCCTCCTCTGGCCAGCGGAAGGCATCACTGCAGAGGTGGCGGCCACGGGATCAAGGCTGACCACCTGCTTGGTGAGTTCCACAGCGACCCCGTCAATACACCATGGGAAGAAGGAAGGACTGCCCACCCAAGAAGGGCCTAAATTCCTGACCGCAAACACGTCACAAGCTACGACCAGATGCTATTACTGGAAGCTGAAGTGTGAGGTGATCGTTGATTATTCCGAGTCACACAGCCAGATCAGTGTCTGTCTCTCCCACTGGACGATGTGTGTTTCACTATCAAGCCCCCAACACAGCACAGAATACAAGATGGGTTAATTCCCTGACACCATTTTTCAAGGTGACAAAGTACAAAGACATCCTCAGACAGCAGAGAAACAGCACCCTGAGATCCCAGCCCAGCTCGGCCTGCAAGCCTGCTCCTGCAGTCATCTTACAGCCGTATTCTTAGAAGTTTGTGATACCTACATTCAACAGAACACCGAGAAGGGGGCTACATGCCCACGCACCGCAGGGAACTTGGGGACCGCGCTCTGAGGCCTCGCCCTGCCCAGCTACCTTCCTGCCTCTGTGCTCCTGGAGGGAACTTGCAGTCTTCCCTCCCTGATCTCCAGGGGCCTGGAGCAACGTTCCTGGCCTCAGGTTTCTTTCAAAACATCCCCAGGAGCCAGATACAGGGCCCAACCTCCCAGAGTTTTTGTCCAAGGCCTTAGATGTGGAAGTCACAGGGAAGCAGCCCCCACGGGCTCCTTAGATTTCTACCTGAGTTCCATGTGTGCCGGACACATTCACTCCCCAAACTTTGACCTCTGCCTAGCCTCAGCTGTCCCCTTCCTCCTGGATTTAAGCAAGAACCCTCCTAGTGTACATGCCTAAATAGTGCTTAGGATAATTCTCACTGGGCTCACAGCGAAGGCTTAGGAAACACTATAATCCAGGCCCGGTTCCAAGCACTTCACATACATTAAATAGTAAGCATCTGTTGCACTTGAATTTGCTCTGCTTTGAATTTATAGTTCCAAATGGAATGACCCACACTTGTTGGTGCTGGTGCTTTACTCCCAGCAGGACCAGCTGCAAAATTTTCAGGGGTCAGAGCAAAATGGAAAGGGAGACCTCTTGTTCCCAAACCATGAAGTATTTCAGCATGGTGACTGCAGAGCACAAACCCAGGGCAGAGTCCTTCTAAGCGTGGGTCTCTGAGTACATGGTCAGGCCACCTGCCCGGAAAGCTGGCATTGCACAATGGCATCAGTAGGGACTTAAATCACTGTCACCCTTTAGTCCACTGGGCTTCCCAGAGTCAAGAGAGAAGCACCTGTTGTGCTCCAGTCCCAGATATTGCGCCTGTGGTTTCCTTTGCCCATTTCTGCACGCCCGTCTTTTGTTATTATGATTGTTGTTCTTTTGATACAGGGTCTTGCTACGCAGTTCAGACTCATAGTGCTCCTCCTATTTCAACCTGCCAGCACTGAGATTACAGGCCTGTGCCACCACGCCCAATTCTAGGGCCATCACAGCAGGGATCAAACTTAGGACCTTGTGCTTGCCAGGGAGGCGCTTCGACCACCAAGTCTCTCCCCAGCCCCATCACCTGCCTTCTTTGGATGTTTCCCTACACGCCTACACTCCCTCTGCTGAGCTCCCTGACCTCAGTAAACAGCACTTCCCACCCAGCCTCTCGCAGCAAAGCATAGTCTATCCCTGCCTTCCTTGGCCACTCTCCACCGCCAAACAATGGAAGCACACCCCATCAACGCAGCTTCCGGATCTTTCCCTCTCCATCTACCTAGTCCCCGTCCAAGGCACCATCATCCCACACCCAGACCACTGTGGCAGCCTCTATACCCTCTCCAGGCCACCGTGCTGTATAACCCTAGCGGGCATCATGCACACCATGGTCTGAAGTTAGGCAGTGCGCGATCTGCCAAGCTGCACACGGCATCCCTGTTCCCTGAAGCAGATTCACGCCTCAATTACCCCTCATCACTCTCCCATGGGGCCGCCAAAGTAATCTTTTGAAGTGTGTAGCAGCTGCTATTAGTCTCTGACTGGAAACTCTCTAATGGGTTATTACACGCAAAGTAATTCCAAAGTCATTACCATGGTCCACTGGCCTCTTTCACCACTTTCTAGCCAGGGAGCTAGAGCACAGACAGGGCCAAGTGGACCCAAGGTTTTGTGGGATAGTGTTCCCAGCATCCCCTGGGGCAGCTATGTGGAGCTTAAGGGCAACCAGAAGTACCGGGGCTGTCCTGTGCTGGCTCTGAGTATGCCCTGAACACTTCCATGGAAAGGGATGCTCTTGGCAAACAGGGCAGAGAGAACCCCTGTGCAGGTGCAGGAAGTATCCAGGGGGAGCCCCAGGACCTCAGTGGAAGCCCTGGGAAAGGGGCACTGACTGCACTGATTTCCAGGACTGACACTATAACAGAAAAGGGGGGGTCTTGCCAGCCTGGCAATCTGGGCCTCAGGGGATGTCAACCTCATTCCTCCCAAAGCTTTGTCTGGGCCAGCCCCTGGTAGCGTGGCTCTTCTTAGAACACCCCAAGCTTGTTCCTGTCTCAAGTCCCATTCTGTTACCTGTGACTGGGACTCTCTGCCCCACTCTGCATGTGGCTGGCCCCTTCTTGGTCACTAGGCCTCAGTTATAATCGCAGCCCTTCAGAAGGGTCTGTCCTGACCCGGCTATGCCCCCATCGGCCTCCACACTGTCCATCCCCTCCTTTTAGCTGGCCTTGTTCTCAGATTCGTCTCCTGACTTGCTGCCCTGCCCTGACCCCTTGTCTAGAATGGAGTTCCACAGTTCTACTCCCACCACTTGCCTGGAGTTTGGTCTAGACCAAGACCTAGGGACCGCTTTGTCTCCACTGATAGCAGCCCACTACCTGGCGAGAGCTGGTTTGGGCAGTCACATAGGACATGCATGTCTTGCACTAACACTGGCTCTCTTAGCTGGGTGGTTGTTGGCAGGCACCAAGACTTAACTGGACACACGGACATGAAGACGCCACTGGACTTCCTCCCTGTGTTGACCTCCCTGCTCAGCAGACCCCAGCACATCACCTGCCATCTCAGCTCTATCACGTGGGTGCTGCTGGTTTAGTTCATCCAATCAGTGCAGCCCCTGGAGTGCTACAGGAGAGAAAACAGTCTTGCCCATCACGCAGCTCACGAAGATGCGCAGAGATAAGACGCTAAAGTACAACGGTCCCCATTCAAGGACTATTTTAAAAAGCAGTATGAGATATCTGACCGACCTCAGGCCCTGCAAGTGTGGGGGAGAGCTTCTGCTCTGTCCTGCGCCAGCCCGCCGCTCCAGGCCGTCCGCCTGAGAGAGTCATTTCCCCGCGTTCTCCAGACCTCCCTCACCTGGCCAGACCCAGCACAGCCCGCCCTCTGAGTGAGAACTTCCACCACGCCTTGGGCCCTCCATATCCCACCGACCCCAGGCCCTGCGAGTGTGAGGGAGAGCTTCTGCTCTGTCCTGCGCCAGCCCGCAGCTCCAGGCTCAGGCCACTGCGTGAGAGAGTCACTTCCCTGCGTTCTTCAGACCACTCCAGACCACCCCCGCCTGAACACACCCAGCGCAGCTTGCCATCTGAGTAAGAACTGCTGCTGCGCTCTTGGGAGTCCTGCAGACCCACCAAGACA
Source organism: Octodon degus (assembly GCF_000260255.1). Taxonomy (NCBI): domain Eukaryota; kingdom Metazoa; phylum Chordata; class Mammalia; order Rodentia; family Octodontidae; genus Octodon; species Octodon degus. Next base: position 7,511,661 of record NW_004524609.1, on the reverse strand, counting down.
CAACACTGGTGAGTGTGTGGGAGAGCTTCTGGGCTCTCTTACCCCTGCTCCTCATACCCCTCCAGACCCAGCCCAGACCTAGCATACAGGCTTGAGGTAAAACCCTGCAGCTAAAGTCCCCGCAGTGAGAGACTAG
>NW_004524609.1:7500353-7505200 GCF_000260255.1 Octodon degus | reverse complement strand
TCTGTGATTAATTCATGAGGCAATGCTGGGATTGTGGGTGTGAGTGCTCCGCCCACCCTGGAGGGGGTAATCTACATACAAATGTAAGGAGGGGAGGGAGGCTTGCTAGAGCCACAGTCAGGGCTCCTCCCTTTGCTCTTTGCTGTTTTCCACCACCATGAACTGCTGCCCTCTGCCCTGTGCCACCGTGTCTTCGAACCAGCCGGGGACGGACTGAAACCTCCACTAACTGGGAGCCAAATAAACCTTTCCTTCCTTAACTTGGAGTGTCAGGTATTTTGTCCCAGAAATGAGAGAAAAATAACCAAGACAAAAATGTTAGTACCTTCACTGGAAAATGGGCACCATCAGGCCTTCCGTAAGTGATGTGAGGGGTGCAGTGAAAGATGCACACAGAAATCTACTCGCTGAGCACCAGGCAAGGGCAGGTGTTACAATTCATATCGGTGGGCCAGGGATATAGCTCAGCGGCATTAGTGCCTGCCTGGCAAGCACAAGGTCCTGAGTTTGACCCCTGTACCAAAACAAAAAAAAAGATTCATAGTGGTGAGTGTGAAAACTCATCACTGGTACATGTGGAGAATAGTATGGTGGGAGATAAATAAGTGAGAGGGACACAAATGGATGAAATTCTAGGTGGGAGGCACTGCTGCTGCTGCTGCTGCTGCTGCTGCTGCTGCTGCTGCTGCTGCTGCTGCTACAGCTGCAGCACATGGGCATGTATGTCACAGGTCACCGGCAGAGCACATGCTTAGCTTAGCCCTGGTCAAGCCTCACTACCAAAACACCAAAAACCAGAAATAAAAAATACTGAGGCTCTAGCTAAACTACAGCACCTTAGAGTGAGACCTTAGTAGGGAAGTAGGCTCACTGTGTGCACAGTCAGGATCAGACCGAGCTGAAGGGGAGAGTGTGCTTATCCCGTGCAACTGGTGAGAGAAAGGTGGGAAGAAGAGTGGCCTGAGAAGACAGACACGCCGAGGGGAGAGGTCCACATGAAGGTGGGGACAAAGACTGAAGTCACAGTGCCACAAGCTAAGGAACGCTGAGGCATGGAAGCTGCAAGCAGGAAAGGAAGGCACTTCCCTTAGAGCTTCGAGTTCACGTGGGCCTGCAACGTCCCCCCTGAGCTTGCACCTCTAGCCCCCCAACCCCACCACGGAGAATATGTATCTTTTGCTTCAAGATGCTCGGTGGTTGGGCCAAGGAAATCACTCAGTGGAATAAGTACTTGCCTGGCAAGCACAAGGTCCTGTGTTCAATCCCTGGTACCACAAAAAAAAAAAAAAAAAGATACTAAGTGGTTTTGTGTAAGAGCAGAATTAAGAAACTATGGGGAGGCCGGGGAGATGGCTCAGTAGAATAAGTACTTGCCTGGCAAGCGCAAGGACCTGAGTTCAATCCCCGGTTCTGAAAAAAAAAAAAAAAAAAAAAAAAAAAAAAACTATGGGGAGCCAGGGAGATGGCTCAGTGGAATAAGTGCTTCCCTGGCAAGCACAAGGTCCTGAGTTCAATCCCCAGTACCAGAAAGAAAGAGACACAGAAAAAAACTAAACTAATTGCTCAAACTAATTGCTCAAAAAATTAGACCCCCAGCCCCCAAAATAAAACACCCAATCAAAACATGGGTAACTGAAATGAATAGACTCTTCTCAGGAGAAGTACAAAGAGCCGACAAATACATGAAAAAATGTTCAGCCTCACTGGCCGTTAGAAAACGCAGATGAAGACCATGTTAAGATTGCGTGTTACTCCCGGAAGAATGGCCGTCCACGAGAAATCAAAGAGTAACAAATGATGGAGAGGCTGGAGGAAAAAGCGAGCAGTTCTGCACTGATGGGGAGCGTAAACTGGTACAACCACTATGGACATGGGGAAGGGGATTCCTCGACGAACTACAGTGTTGGGGATGGAGGTCCAAGCTTGTTCTAACAGCGTGAAAAGAGACTTCCGAGCAGAGTTCTAAAGCCGATGTTTCAACATACACAATATGCCCAATGGTATTTTAATGAGATTTTTAAACAAAAACGTATAACATTTTTATGAATCTCTATGATTCTTGGCTGTTAAACCTCTGCATAACCCGTGTGTGACACACATGAGCCCCACAAGAGAGGAAAATATGCCGTGAAGTCAGCCAAAGCAGCAAGGCTCTAACTAGACAAAACCCTGGCAGGAGAGCTCCAGGCTTCTTGTCACGCCGCAGCTTCAAGTCCTAGGATGTCATATGTTTTTTCCTTGTCCTGATATCCAAAAAGATTTCCACTCTTGGGCCTTCTTAAGCTCTATGAAGGTTTCTTTTTTGGGGGAGGTGATTACTGGGGCTCGAACTCAGGACCTTGCACTTTCTAGGCAGGCGCTTACACCGCTGAGCTATCTCCCCTGCCCTATGAAGGCTTCTTATCTATATAGAACAGCACGCTAGTGAAGTTCAGCATCTGATGTAGAAAATAACCTTCACTTAAAGTGATGGCCAGGGTAACCTTCACCTACCTGGATTCCCCCAAATTAAGCCAAAAAGAAACCTGGGCTGTGGGTTACATCAGAAGCTGCTGACTGCTGGCACTGCCCATCTGGAAAATGAGGAACCAGCGTGGGCTTCGGTGACCTGAGGAGTTGATCTCCTAGCAGGGCACGAGCTCATTATATGTATGAATTGGTACTTAGAGAACAGGACGCTCAGCCCACGCAGGAAAAGGAGGCACCATGGTGCCAGGCGGTAGCTCTGAAGTCACTTAGCCTGGCTGGGTCACTGCCTCCCGTGTGAGCCAAAGAAGGACCTTGGGCTTACACAATGCACTGAAAAGAAGCCACTAGAACCTTCCCTGCAGGAAAGGCTGCTGTGGGCTGCAGTGTGCATTCAGTTCAGGGTGCTGAACTCCTCCGAGCCCCCCTGCAGCTGGTCCCTCTGTGGTGGCCCCTGGAGTGGGGTGTGGCTCAAGTGGAAGCCCCTGCCAGGTCCCTGAAGGGGCTTGGTGGGTCTGGGTTATTTAAAGCTCAGCATGCCCTGCTCTGGCCCAGAGCAGTGGGAGGGGGCACACAGGGACCAAGTACCTAGGCTGGCCCAAGGAGCTCTGCTGGGTTGGCCTGCGGTCCCCAACAGTCCCCACAGGGTGGCCCTCCTGGTCCCAAACCCCTGTACGGAGCAGAGCAGGGACAGTGTCTTTTAGGATGCCTTCTACTCCGCCCTTGCTGGCTGGCCGCTGCCCTTGCCGGTGGGCCTCCACTGCAAGTTCCAGGGGTGTCACCAGGGCCAAGCTCCGCATGGACAGCGCATGGGGCGCTGAGGAGTTGGCGGAGACAGCCGCAGCGAGCTCTCTGCATGCTATTCTACTCGGCTCTGCCGCTCACTCCGGTTACAAGCAACTTACTCAGAAAGCTTCATCCCCTGCTGTCCTATCTGTCCCCTCCGGACATCCCTGCCCACTCACCTGGCCTGCTGGGATCACCTCACCAATCTGGCCCAGTCCCGCCTCCCCCACCCCGCCCAGCCTGCAGTATCCCCGACCCTGGTCCGCAACCTGGGCGGGGCCACCTGGCTCACACCGCGCTTTCCTGAGCTGGCTGCGGGCTCCACTCAGAGGTTCCTCCCACTGGCATCCTGGGGCACATGCAGAAAAAATCAAGGGACTCTTGGGTGGTCGAACCCTCCAGAAATGTGACGATCCCTCCTGGAGGTTGGGGGGAACCCGCCTGCACGACCTGAGCAGCCTATGGGGTCCCTGACATCCAGTCACCACCTTCTGCCCACAAAGATTTCAGAGGAGAGCGCCCAGGTGCAGCGAGGAGGTAGACGAGGGGGAGAGGAAAAGGGAAGAGGGGGGAGGGGAGGAAGAGAGGGAAGGGGAAGGGAGAAAGAGGGGGGAGGGGAGAAATGGTGCCCAGAAGAAACCAAAGGGCGGTACCATCAGGAGAGGGGTGGCCGTAGCCTTGGGTTGTGGTACCAGGGATGGGGAGGGTGATCTTGGGGCGCACTCCTGAGCCTCAGGAGGATATGCACCCCCCTAGGGACTTGACAAACACCTCCAGTGAGTGAGGCAGCTCCTGTGTCTCCCTGTGTCTCCTCTCATCATCACCAGGCCACCCCCAGCTCCCACCACGGGCAGCCTGAGGCGCACCATCCAGCATCCTGGCCCGGGCCCGCCCCGCTCCCCACCACCCAAGTCCCCGGCTGCAGGCGCTGCAGACACCATCAGGCTCCCAGGGACCAGGAAGGGAGGCAAAGGCTGTGCGTGCAGGCTGCTGCCTTCCCCCCGCCCCGGAGCTGGGGCTCACAGGCCTCACAAGAGGGAAGCACACATGCCGACGCCCTGCCACTGCCAGGGTCCCGACTGCGGGGTGAAGGTGAGCTGCCCTCAGCTCCTAAGCACCCTACTGCGACTCTCAGGGGACACCGGGGCAGCCAGCAGAGGAGCTCGTGGAGTCAAGAGCGCACCAAGACGTCAGAAGGGAAGACTGAGGCTTTGGAGGAGAAATCAGAGGTGGTGACAGATGGCGCTGCCCCTTGCCTGGCACCTTCTCACCCCCCATCTGCTTCAGGGACTGCAGACACCATGCCCCATGCCAAGGACTCTTGGTCCCCAATATTCCTACCACCTCTGCTTGGGCACAGAAGGTGGTGGGCCCCCCACTCTGTCTGACTCTCTGCCTTCCCCCACACCCACTAGAGACTGACTGGCGATACCCCCAGTCCCAGGTTCCCCTGCATCACCCTGTCCACCCCTCCTGTCCCTGCCCCTCTCCCCTCCAATTCTCCCTCTGCCTGAGAAAACCCCTGTCCCCAGCATGGACAGATGCCTCTTCTCCTCCGCCCCCCCCCCCCCCCCCCCCCCCCCCCCCCCCCCCCC
>NW_004524609.1:7484350-7500253 GCF_000260255.1 Octodon degus | reverse complement strand
CAGCAGCCCCACACCCTGGGGACAAAATGATGCTGTGCACATGATGCCCCCGCCCTTTTGCTGTCACTTCTAGACCTTCCCCAGGCTCCAGGGTGAGCTCTTGCCCATGTCACCCTGCAGGGCATTTTCGGAAGGCGCCAGTCTCCCCAGCCCTTGTGCACTTAGTGTCTCCTGCCCCACCCCAACCCTTCCCTCTCCCCTGGCCCACAAACCATTCCTCATCCCACAGTTGCTGGGCAACAACAACCAGAAGCGCCTCCTCAGAAGCGCCTCTTCTTGTCCTGCTTGTCATGGACCCTGCGCTCACTGCCATCTTGCTAGACAGAGCCTGCGCACCTTGCCGTGCCTGCCCCTGACCTGGGAGCTGTGGGCAGCACCCACCTCCCTAGGCTGTCACCATCCAGTCTCCGCCTGCTTCCAGGATCAAGTCCTGAGCCTCCCAGGTAGCTGCTGCTGCCGCAGGGAGTAGAAGAAAGCTGAGCAGCCCTCAGCCTGCTCTTCCGTTCCCCTACTGTGTTCACAAAACCTGGCTACTGCCCATCTGCCTGGGCTCACACGACTGCACCCCTGGGGAAGAGCTGCCACGTATGGGGGTGATGCTCGGACCGGACTTTATGCTGATTTTCTCTGTCCAGGGGAGGCGTCAGAAGCAGCCGCCTTCACAGTCTGTGGAAATCAACTACAGGGGATTCAACCCACTCAGCCCTCGCCAGAGCAGACTCTCTGCGCTTGCCTGGTAGACTACAGTTGGAAAATACTGCTGTACCTCATAACATTATATTAAAATAATCATAAAATGACTTGCATATAATTACGGTAGAGAATCTGATTAGGTTTGATGCACGCATATTCCAGTGAAGCTATGAATACAATGAAGAAAATGAAACGTGTGTTAGGAGTGGCTGAAGCTGGAAACTGGTCATCGGGGGAGGGCAGGAGCAGGCCTTCATGCCTAGGCAGTCAAACTCCCCCAGTCTTGGGGAAAGCCTCCTGCCTGGAGGATTCCAGCTATGAGCCGTTAGGCAACTTTCTATCTCCTGATACTAACTTTGCAAAGGTATAAATACTCACCTCTACTGTTCTTTGAGTCCTCTGCCCATCAGGCAAACGGGCACCACCTGACCCAGCCCTTGTCTTCTTGTCTATCTTTTCCTCATTCCTGCTGCCATTTCTCCCCAGGGTACACCAAGACACTGGACGAGTCTCCACACATCTGCGATTCTCAGAAGTTTCCTCATCCACTTCGGATGCCCTCCCAGGTTTCCCTGTCCTGTCCCACCACATCCCCTGGCAAGGACTGACCTACCTACCTTCTTTCATGTGGATGTACTTTCATTTTCTAGAAATGCATATGAGTATATGTAATGTAGCCTGCCTGGCTTTTTTCATTAAGCATAGTCATCTGAGATCAATCCACAGCCTGCTCTAGTTTTGCTGCGGAGAGATCCATTGCATGGGTTACTACAGCTTGTCCGTTCACTCAGCTGCTGGTTGATGTTTATGTTGTAATTTGAAGTTATTAAAAACAGAGCTCAAAAAAAATAAAAATAAAAACAGAGCTCATATGAAAGTTCTTATGGAAATCTCTTAAGCACGTGAACAGTATTAAAAGGGCTGGTCACCTGGTGGTGTGTGTGTGTCTTAGTTACTTTTCTCATTGCTGGGACAAATACTTAACACTCCAAATTAAAGGAAGGTTTATTTAGCTTAGGGTCTGTAGAGATTTCAGCCCATAATCAGCTGAGTCTAGGGCAGGGCGGCTTGGCAGAGGGGCACGGCAGGGGAGAAATACTTTACAGCAGGCAAGGGGTGAAAACGCAAGCAAGCAGGACATTGGCGACAGGCCTGTCTTTGTTCCTTGTCGTATCTTATCCAAGCCACCTGCTCTTCCGGCTGATAGCATGCACACATTCTAGAACCAGCCAGCTCCAAAAAGCCCCACCTATTGCCTCATGGGGCTTTACAGAAATATCAAGACACAAGCCATGACAGTATCTATGTGTGTTCTCTTTGCATGAGCCACTGAGCTGTTTTCTGCAGGGTCTGAAGAATTCCGCTCCCTCGCCAGCACTTTGTGTGATCAGACTTTGGAAGTTTAGTTATTCAACAGGGATGGAGTGGTAGCCACGTAGTTTAAATTTTCTCTAGTTTATGTCTATTTAGAATAACTTTCATATACTCATTTGATACATAGTTGCTTCCCCTGGTGAAATCTCTTTTGAAATCATGTAGCCTCTATGTTCTGTTTTTAGAATTTTTTACTTGTTGGGTATCAAAGTCTTTTTTTTTTTTTATGTATTTGGTACACAGCTTGGCCTCATAGTGAGCCTCTTGTATCAACATCTTTTACATGATATTAAAGATGTTGTTCAGGAGACAGATGGATGGCCTGCAAATGTTTTATTCCAATCAGTCCTTTCACTCCTAACATTGTCGTTCAAGGGCCCACTCCTCGTGTTGATGCAAACCAATTTCTCCCTTTCTGTTCTTCCATGGATCTTGTATCCGTAGGAAATCTCCACTTAACCCACGAGCACAAAGGTTTTGTCCTATAGAAAGCTCATCAATTTACTTTTCCATATTGGTCTTTGATCCATTTTGAGCTCATCCTCCTATGGTTAAGGAGCAGGGAGGACAGCCTCTGGCTTTTGTCTGGCTCTCGGGTGCCCATTACTACATGTGTCCAAATCCATTTGTCAGAAACATTGTCCTTTGTCCATTAAATCACCTTTGCCTTTTCCATGTGAGCAGTCCCTGTGTGTGGCTCACAGGGCTTTGATTCTGCCCCACGGGCCTATCACACCTGCCTCTTGATTACAATAAAACCTATCACTGACCACTCTGCATTGCCTGTGGAAGGTGGCTTCAAGAATTGTGGCCTCACCATTTTTACCACATGTGGCCAGGTGCATCTGAAATGCATTTCACAATGTAGTGGCATCTAACTCGGACTACTTCCTAAACCATTTTTAAAATACTGAGATGGAAACCTTATGTATTCTATAGCCTACGCTTAAATTCCTGATAACATCACCCACAAAAGCAGTTTGCACAAAAGGGGCACGGAAAGAGTGGGACCACATAGGTGACAGCAGAGGAAGCGATCCTAAAACATAACACAGGACAGAGGATCACAGAAAGAGAACCCGAGAAGCAGCCCACCTCCAGGCTCCTCCCCACAAGTAATCGAAACAGTAACCCTCCTTGGGCACACTGTGCATTAGAGGTGGGGTGTCAAGAGAGGGCCAGCATGTAATCTAGCAAATTAAACAACATTAATTATAGACTAGGATACAGATAGAGTGTGCTGTGCGTCCCTGGGAGGGACCCGGATGGTAGCTGCCTGGGGCTAAACACTGGATAATCTTGGTCAGCCCTCCATAGCAATGCAGCCTCCAACCCTTTGTATTCCTTTTATTTGGAATTTTTTTTTTTGGCAGTACTGGGGACTGAACTCAGGACCTTTCGCTTGCCAGGCAGGCACTTATACCAGGAGCTGTCTCCTCGGCCCTATATGTAAATATTTAAATAATCTATAATCTTAGCACTCTGAGAGGCTGGGCAGGATCATAAATTCGAGCCTAGTTTGACCAATTTAGTGAGATCTTGTCTCTAAGCACATTAATTAATTAATCAATTAATTAAAATAGGTTAAGGATCAGCTCAGTGTGAAGGCCTTGGTTTCAAATCTCAGTACCACAAAAAATAAATACATAAAACAACTATGAAATGCTGAATGACAATAATGCACCCTATATTCATAAGAGTGTTTTACTTATACTTCTTCCCTGGCCCTCCTGGCCTACTGTCTCTCCGCAGTGTTAGATCATGTCTCAAAATATAAAATGAAGGGCTGGGGAGATAGCTCCGAGGCTTAAGCACCTACCTGGCAAGCATGAGGATCTGAGTTCGATTCCCAGCCCTGCATGCCATGCCGGCCTCAGAACCAAGCGTGGTGGAAGGTGGAGGCAGGAGGATCACTGTGAGTTCGAGACTAGCCTGGGGACTAAAAAAGTGAGCACAAGGCCAGCCCAAACTGCACAGCAAGACCTTGTCTCAATAATAATAGTAATAGTAATAATAATAATAATAATAATAATTGTCTAGGATGCAGCTTAGTGAAGACTCTGGGTTCAATCCTCAGCATTAAAAAGGAGGAAGAGATAAGAAGTAAAGCCATGCTGTTATGCTGAGCTGTAGGGGACTCAGGGCGACAATTTCTGGCATTGCCAGTCAAGCGGAAGACCCAATACTATTATGGGCTACTGGACTCTTTTAGAATATTTTGCTGAATTAACACACCTATAATATTCAAATGATGGAACTAAACAAAAAAGGGGATACAGATGAATGTCCATTTTGTATCTCTGTATATGGTTACATTCTCTTAATGAATAGAGGGATTTGTTCTAATGGTGTTCGTAAATAGGATATCAAGTCCGCATCTTGAACAGCAATTAACCACTAGGAAGAGAGTATGCAATGTGTTAATTATTGAAACTGTCTTACCAATTTGATTTGAAACTGTCTCATTGCTATTTCTCTCTCAATAGAATTATGGAAAAAAAGGAGGAAGAGGAGGAGGAGAAAGAAAGAAGAGGAGAAGGCAGAGAGGAGGAAGGAGGGGAGAGGGGAGGGAGGAACAGAAGAGGCAAGGGGCGGAGAAATCTAGTCAAAGCGTCACACTCTCCACTTTACAGATGAGGAAACTGAGGCGCCGAGGGTGGAAGCAGCTTTCCCAAGCCCAGCGCCTTCCCAAAGCCGGTGCCGCGTTGTCAACTGGGCTACACTGAGGACAGGACAATGAGGAGACGGCAGCTGAATCTCAGCCCACATCCCCTCCGCTCCACTCAGAGATGATGGCCAGCCACCCCGGCGTCCCAGGAACGAGTCATCAGTCAGGGAGCCGGTGTCAGGCCGGCAAAGTCCCGAGACTCACGCCAGGCGCCAGCCCCGGAGCCTGACCCACCGCACACACCAAAAGGCGCAGGTGTGCCTGGCCTGGCTCACTCGCAGGGTCGTCGACCTGTTTGCTTTCTGGACCCAAATTACACAGGAAGTCGGAATCTGCAATTTGCCACGGTGCACGTGAAGCTCACGCACGCTAAGGGAGTTCCAAGGGGCCTGGGAAAGGAGCTTCGGTGTGGCAGGCCCCGCGCGACGTTGCCCGCTGCGAGTGTGCCTGCTTCCTCGTCCTCTTTTCCTTCTTTCTCTTCCTCCTCTTCTTTTTCTCCTTTTTCTCTTCCTCCTCTTTTTCTTTTTAATTCAGGTTCATTTATTTAATTTTAATTTTTATAAGCATGTACTTGTGGCACATAATGATCATGTGCTTCACTGGACACTGGTAATGCATAGAACGCTTCTTAATTATTTTTCTGTCCCCTTTCTCTCTCTTCCTCCTCCTAAATTCATTTTCCATAATGGGACTGACACTCAAAGGCTGCTGACCGCCGTGTGTTTTCGCCTGGTGCCATGAACTAAATGCATTCCCCAGTGTGGTGGGAGCCGAGGGTGGGGCCTTGGAGGAGCAGCTGGCTCTGGAGGGGGTCACGGTGGCCCAGCCTCCGTGCTGAGATGCGCACTGTCCATAAAAGACTCTCAGCCGTAGGCTGTTTGCCTACCAGAAGCAAGGCAGAAATTCAGTCCCCACCCCTGTAAAAAGCAAAAAGAAGAAAAAAAAAAAAAATCACAGCTGACTCTCTGCCCCGCTCAGCCCCCCATAAGAATATCTTCCTTGCCGGAAGCTTGCCCTGTGTCCTGTTTTCAACTTTTTCTCTGAATGTGGGCTCTCTTCAGACACGTCAGTAGCATCATCTTGGGATCTACTGCAGCCCTTTTCTCCAGCAAGACAAAGCTTTAGGCTGCCCTGCAGACTGACGCTTCTATGGCGGTGGGGCTTGGGGGGGGGGCAACTGCAGCTGCAGGCACAGTGCCTCGGTAGCAGCCCTGCTCCGGTAGCGGCGATGAATGAACAAAGTTTGAAAAAGCCTGGCTTGGCGGCCCATGCCTATAATCCCAGCAGTTGGGAGGCTGAAGCAGGACTGCTGTAAAGGTAAGGCCTGCCGGCCCAGGCTATATGTTGAGTTCTAGGCCAGAGTGAACACCTAACAGGATCCTGCCTCAAAAAAAAAAAAAAAAAAAGAGAGAGAGAGAGAGAAGAAAATTTTAAAAAGTAAAGCTCAGGTCATTTGAATGAAAAAATGTGTTGATAATTACTTCAGGTATGCTTCCAGGGCTTGATCTCTTCCCCCACAGTGTGTTAAAGTTCATAGCTTAATTCTCAGAAACCTTCTTATTTCTTTTATTTTCAGGTCTTTGGAAAACCCTGGCTGTAGCCACCCACCTGCCTCTCCCAAAGGGCACAGCCCTGAAAACTGGCCATTGCCTGTCCCCTTCTCCTGCCCACTGTGTCCCTTTGGTGGGGACTAATTAATAAGCACTAAAGTGTCCTCATTATGTGGAAAGGTTTTTTTGTTTTTTCCCCGAATCTGTCTAGGCAGGCTTGGACCAGTTCACCAACAGGGGTCCTCATTAAAGCCTGAAAATACATTGCCCAGCAGAGCGGGAGCTCCGGAGCCAGACATCACAGCGGCTTGTTAACAAGAAAATCAGCACAAATTAAGACACAGCCAGACAGGAAACAAAGCCACTTCACATTGCATAAATTGCGTGCATTAGAACCAGGGAACCTGGGCCATGGAAAGGCTGCCATGAGCCCTAACCCTGTGAAGTTCAGCATGTTCAGCCTTCATTTACAAAAAAATTAAAATAGATGATGAGGCTTTCCATGACAACTCTCTAAATTGCTGTGTGACCGGAATAAAAACTACCCTTGTTCCATTCATAATTTAAAGACTTGGAGGTGGAAATGGGTTTATTTGTTTGTGTTTGTTTGTTTTTTGTATTTAGTACAGGGTCTGCAGGATCTCACTACACAGTTCGGACTCATAGTGATCCTCTTGTTTTTAGACTCCCAAGCGCTGGGATTACAGGTATGTGCCACCACAACCAGTCTTAGCTGTCATCTCAGTGCACTCCAGGAGTGGGGCCAGCACGCCGGAGGGATCGAACCCTGGTTCCTGTGCCTGCCTAAGCAGGTTGGCCCGGAAGCAGATTTTAAAAGTCATTTGCTGTGGCCTTTGTGTGTAGGATAGGGCAGTGGCAACTGGGAAAATGCTACAGCAAGCCTTATACAAAGGACAGCCAGCTCAGCACAGCCCCGCTTTGCCCACTGTGAAATGGGAAGACAGCGGACCCACGTCTCAGAAGGCCGCCACATGAGACCCTTAGGAGGATGGGGGTGTGGGCCCTTTGTGGACCACAGCATGCGCAGCCACAGAGAGTGAGCTTGGTTCTGTTACTCAATCACTCACTCACTCCTCAGCTCCTGCTCCTGTCCTTTCCGAAAGCATTCCTGGCACCTGGGCTTGGTGTGGTCCTCGGCAAGCCCCCCTTTTCTCTCTGCACATTCACATAAGAGCGCATGCCAGCAGCACATGGGGCCACCTCGGTGACTCCAGATCTGGCAATGCTGCCCACAGGCCCAGCCCTGAGTGAAGCCGCTCCACGGGGCCCTGCCAGGTGGCCCCTGCCTCCATGCCACCACCAGGGGCCCTGCCAGCCGCTCCAGCACATTCCATCCCCAATGCGGGCCAAGGACTCCAGGATTTCTGGGCTCCAGGACTGAGTCCAAAGATGTCAACGTAAACATGGCTCCCATCTGCAGCTCCTCCTGTCCATCAGCCCAGCCTGCCATTCCCCAGGTTCAACCCCAAGGCCAGGAGGGCCCCGGCTCCCGCTTGGGTCAGGGGTGAGTTCCAGCACCTAGGACAGGGCCCTGGCGAGGTCCGCGGGAAGGTCTGTTAAGGGACCTGTCAGCTGTGGGCTTGCTTGGCCCCTGCCCCGCCTCCGCTGAGGTACTTTTCCTCCTCTTCTATCACGGTTTGGGGCTTTGCAAGGGGAACAGTTTAATACAGGACACAGTTTATAAAACTATAATGAATCACCCACAGAATCATATACACGGAATACAGGAAATCTGTCCACACACTAAAGACCAAAGAATCCAGCTGGAGGCCTGGAGCCCATGATAGTGTCCTGCACGAGTTCAGCTGAAGTCCTAGAGCCCATAACAGCGCCTCCCACAGGTCCCACTGGAGGCGTACAGCCCACGGCAATGTCTCATGTCGGCCCACTTCACAGATCTAGGCTGGAAAGGCCCAAAGGTCAGTGGAAGCTAGAAAGTCTGTGCCAGAGGGGTGAAGGAGCTGTACTAGCAGGCCAAGGGATCTGGACTGCAGCCAGGAAGCGACGCTCAAGGTGAGGACCAGAGCTCCCCCAAGACGAACCATAGCCGTTCTCAGCGACAACGAAGGTTCCAAGCTCCTCTAGCGACAAGGACAGCCAAGTTCACCAGGAAAGCCAACAAGACAAGGTCACCCAGCAGTACAGCCCAGGAGAACCAAGGCTTCCAACAGCTCCAACAGCATCTCCAAACAGCCTCCCTGACAGCCTTGCAACAGTTCTGCCTTTGATGCTGCTGGCAACAGTCCCCAGGTGGGCCTCCCACACCCAGCACCCTGCTGGCTCAGTTCAGCAGGGTGTGACAAGCTGACTACCAGTTAGCTATCCGCTACACCGTCTAAGCTCCACTTTTTAAAAAGTTCTTATTTATTTACTTATTTGGTACAAGGTCTTACTACGCAACTCAGATTCATAGTGATCCTCCTGGCTCAGCCTCCCCAGCGCTGGGATTACAGGGGTGCGCCTCCACGCCCAGTCTCAGTGACGAGCATGGTGGCAGGGCCAACACGACATGCGGTATTGGGAATCAAATCCGGGTCCTTGGGCTTGCCTGGCAGACACTTAGACTGCTGAACTATCTCCCCAGTCCTAACCCCCCCCCACTTTTTTTTTTTTTTTTTTGATGCTGAGGACCGAACCCAGGGCTTCCAGCTTGCTAGGAAACCTTCTACTACTGAGCTAAATCCCCAGCCCCAGCCCCACTCTTTTTAAAGGTCCCAGTTCTTGAGCCACACAGATGCAATAATGGAGCCCTCTCTTCACTGTGCTCTAGAGAAATGCCTTCTTCTTCCTAGAGCCTCACCACACCATCTTTTCTCTTTCTACTGTGTTTTCAGGACTGAGCTAGACTCCCAAGTCTTCTAAGCACTGGACTGATTCTGTCCCCTGTGCTGTCATGCCGGTTATACCAACTCGTGTCACACAAGCTCAAGGACCAGGGACGGGACACGCACGTGGCGGGAACTTCCACTCTGCCCGCTCATCACCCTCCAGAGTTCTGAAGGCAGGTTTCTGGTCTCCCTTAGCTATCAGAAGTACCTCTCTGAAGCGCACAGCTGGCTGACGTCTCTGGGTTTGTCTCGTGACCAACTCTTCACAGAGACTCTCTGTTGTCCAACTGTACCAGAAGCTTAAGAGAGGAACTGCGCCAGCCCCTGGATGGCGGGGACAGGATGGCACAGAGGCCCAGGGGTTACTGTTTCAGTGCTTTGTCTTTGAGCTAAGATTGGAGACCACCAAGGTCACTACATTTCTCCACGTTCCACCGGACAGTCGGGAGGTAAACCTGCAGCCTCTTCTGCTGGGTCTTCATCTTGCCTGGCTAATAGATAGGTGGGCATGACCTGATTCTTATGCCTGTCTGACCTTCTGCCTACCCAGGTGCAAACACCCAAAGCAGTCCCGAAGTGCCTTCCTGCAGAAGCTGAGAAAACAGAATGGGAACTCCCGAGGTGGGCAGTGGTGGGAAGGGCTCTCCCTCCTCCTGGAAGGGTCTCGTTCAGCACTGAGCTTCCCACCTCAGCTCTCAGAGAGCAAGCCACACAGCAAGACCTCAGTACTTGCCTGGTGACAGGTGCTAGCCCAGTTCACATCCTCACTCCCTCCCTGGGCAAACGCAGACTCTGCCCCCCACCAGGGAACAGCAGGAAGGCTAAGAAAGAGCCCTGAGAGGCAGTGGGGCAGATAAATTCGAGTGACTCCTGAGAACAGAAATCAACCCAGGTGCTGAATGAATTGGCAGCTCAATTCATTCCACGTCAAGGCCCTTCTGAGAAGCAACCCCAACTCCCTGGGGGCCTCTGACCTTTCAGCAGTAACTATTGATCTGCGATGCCGGATGCCAGGCTGTGCCACTACCCACAATTCTGAGTGGCAGAGGCAGAGGCAGCAGCGCTGACCTGACTCAGAACCGAAGTGGAGGCAGGCAGAAAGTGAGAGCCAGGTGGAGAGCTAACTATTGCTAATCGATGCGCATAAGTAACTGTAGTTACACCACCCTAGGAGCTCTTCCTCTGAGCCTGCCTGGCTGATAACTCCAGGGAGTGGGGAGGATCAGAGCTCCACTAGGGGCACCACCCTCTCCCACTATCCTCCTTCGGACCCCTCAGAGACCCACGGGTCCCCACTGCTCTTTTCCTTCCACCTCCGTTGAGTTTTGTAGGTTTCGTGGTGGTTTTAGTGTCTCAATACTGCGCTTGTGATGTCCACATGGCTTACCTCGTAGGTTCCTCACAACAATCCTGTGATGTAGGTGCCACTGTCCTCCCATTGTATGGATGAACACACTGAGGCCCAGCAAGATTTAGTAACTATCTCAGTGTCCCAGAGCCAACAAGGAACAGACCCAGGCAGTCTGGATCCAAAGCCTATGCTGCAAGTGACTCATGCAACCCAAAAGCTTTGCTCCAAGGCTTCAAACAGGAACACATATTACTTGAGAACCTACTAAGTATCAAGCTCTGTTTTGGGCACGAGAGGCATGGACAAGATAGATGAGGTCACTCTTCTAGGGAGCTGACACACCAGTGTGAGAAAAGGAATAGAGAGAGATCGTTTTAAGCTGGGCATGGTGGTGCACACCTGTAAGCCCAGTATTCGGGAAGCTGAGGCAGGAGGAGGATCCTGAGTTGAAGGGCAGCCCAGGCTGTATAGCAAATCCCAAGTCAGCTTGGACTACATAAGGAGCTAAAAAAGAAATGATTTCAGCAGTGGTACAGAGAGCGAAACAGGAGGGCGACGTACTGCACGCAGAAGGGGCGGTGATTTGTAGACTCGTCAGGAAAGGGCTCTGCAATGCCACAACAGGGAGGAAAGCCCAGAGGGGGAGCAGGGACCCCCAGGGAATGCCAAGAGGGAGAGCTTATGAGTCAGGGGCAATGGCAAGCAAAGGGCCATGCGGCAGGACAAAGTGAGTGATCCAGAAATTGTGCGCAGTGTTAGGAGCTCAGTGTTAGGAGCCCTGAGCTCCCAGGGACAAGGAGGTACAGCAGGGTCAGCAGCTACATCTGTACCCTCAGCAAACACACACTCCCCGCCGGCCACCCCTCCTCACTGGCAGCTGTGTCCGCCTTCCCAGTGACTGATCTCTGTGACACATTTCTCGGGTTGCCTTGTAGACACGGATGTGCGTGGAGAGATCCCACCTGCCCTCCCTGGAGCAGCCCGTACGGCGAAGCCAACCCAAGCCTCGCTGCTCATTCCCTGGTACCTCCTAGCCCGGTACGCTCCACAGCTCGGCTTGAACGCTGGCTGGGCCACTCACCAGCCTGGGCCCAGCTTCCCACCCAGGCAGCAAGACACAAATTCTTTTTGCTGGGAATGAAATGAGCTGACAGTCCACCAGCCGCCTTGCGAGTGTTCTTATTGCAGCTATTATGGGATCAACAGGGATTTGCCTCTGCAGCTCCCCCTCCCCCTCCATGGCGGGTCGTTTAGACCTTTCAGCCTGCAGAGCAGCCACTTCACAGTGGTGGTCCCAATGCACATTCTCCTAATGACAAAAATCGCTATCCCAGGGCTGGCCAGATAGATAGCTCAGTAGATTAACGCTCCTGCTTAGGCAGACGCGGGGACCAGGGTTTGATTCCCGGAGTGCCCTGCTGGCTCTGCCCCCAGCGCGTGCTGAGAAGGCAATTGAGACTGGGCGTGGTGGCACACGCCTGTAATCCCAGCGCTTGGGAAGCTGAAAACAGGAGAATCACTACAAGTCCAATCTACGTAGGAAGACCCTGTAGACCCTATACTATATACATAAAAAAAATAAAAATGGCTATCATCTATCCCATAGCTGTGTATACTGAGTACCACGTTTATGCTAATTGCTTCACGGAGCACTTCCTGTAACCCTCAGATCTTACAGGCAGGATGTTATCACTGTCCCCATAAACAAAAGAGGAAAGGAGCGCTCTGAGGATTACCTGGAAAGCGGCAGAGGTGGGTTTTGAACTCAAGCCCTCTGTCACCAGAGCCTGCCCATTTAAGCATGATAATCAGTCTTCATTGCAGAATTTTTTTAATTCTTTTTTTAAATGTATTTATTTATCTATCTATTTATTTATCTATTTTGTGTGTGTGTGGCCAGCTCAGCCCACCAGGGTGCAGGGCTGGCTGGCATGTGGTGCTGGGGATTGAACCGCGGTCTCTGTGCTTTGCTTAGCTTAGCTTGTTCTAAGTAGGTGCTTTAGACCACTGAGCCATCTCACCAGCCCCATTGCAGAATTTTTTTTTAAAAAAATTTTGAGATAGGATCTTGCTATGTAATCTAGGCTGGTGCTGAATTCACTATGAGGCCCAGGCTGGCCTTGAACTCTTGGTGATCCTCCTGTCAGCCTCCTGAGTACTAGGATTACAAGCATGTGCCATACCCACTAGCAAGTATTTATCAAAGCTAGACAGAGGAGCAGCTTTGTCTAGCTCTGATAAATGGCCCCAGATCCCTGGGTGTGCCTATAATTCCAGAATTCCAGAAGGCTTAGGAAGGACAGTTCAAGCACAGCCTGGTCAACTTAACGAGACCCTGACACACAATAAAAAAATTTAAAAGGGGATGGGGATGTAGCTCAGGGCAAACACTTGTTTGAAAGTTCAAATCCCAGTATGTCTGTCTCTCTGTCTCTCTATCTCTCTGTCTCTCTGTCTCTCTCTCTCTCTCTCTCTCTCTCTCTCTCTCTCACACACACACACACACACACACACACACACAATTACTGAATATCTGCTATATTACAGACTATGTTAGGAACACAGGGGAAAAAAAATCTGAAATCTCACTAATCCTACCAGATTGAAGAGGTTCTCCCCATAGATTAAAGCAGTCCAGAACCTGGGAATGTGACCTCAGAGTATTTACACATATAATCCAGTAAAGATCAGGCCATCCTGGACTAGGGCAGATCTTGAGTCCTCTTAGAACAAGAATATTTGGGGCTGGGGAGATAGCTCAGCAGTCTAAATGCCTGACTGGTAAATGCAAGGACCTGGGTTCAATCCCTGGTACCACATGGTATTGAAACTGGGCCTGATGGCCCATGCCTGTCATCCCAGCACTGAGGAGGCTGAGACAGGAGGACTGCTACAAGTCAGAGCTGCATAGCCAGACCCTGCACCAAATAAATAAATAAATAAATAAATAAATAAATAAATAAATGATTTTAACAAAGAAGAAAAATATTTGGGCGCAAGCGCACATAAAAACCAAGCAGAACCATGTAAGAACCAAAGCAGAGCCTGGAGTCTGTTAGCCATGGATTGCTAAGTAGCAACAGAAGCCAGAAAAGGGGCGAGGCATGGATTTCCTCTCTGAACACCCTGCCGACTCCTCCATGGTGGACTTGCGGACTCCTGAACTACACAGAGATACCTTCATGTTTCCAGCCAGCAACAAATTTGTAGCAATTTGTTCCCACAGCCCTGGGAAAGCAACACCCTCATAAAAAGAAGACGAGGGAGAGGAGACTCCCCCACGTCACACTCCAGTCCTATTTGGTAATGAGAGCTCGTGTCTGAAAATCGCAGTTCCCCACCGGCCATGAGTAGGCAGCGGCAGAAGCCAGCGATGAATCAATCCCTGGCCTCACAGGAAGCCAGCTTTCCTGTCAACAAGCAGAGCACGAAAACATGTGGTCCGCTGGCCAGAGGGCCAGTCACCTGGCCACTGTCACAGGTTCAGAGGCGAGAACATGATCACAAAGGGAAGAAAAAAAAAATTGGAAGGCCCTAGAAACTGGTTTGCATCTGACCCTCCCATGAGATCCTGCTTAGGATGAGTGTGCTGGTGGATGCAGCTCAAGAAAACGGCCTATGGGCCGGCCAGATAGCTCAGCGGACTAACGCGCCTCCTCAGGCGGAGCGCAGCAGCGGGGTTCGCTCCCAGTGCCATGGCAGCCCCGCCCCCAGGGAGTATTGGGATGGTGACTGAGACTGGGCGTGGTGGCGCGCGCCTGTAATCCCAGCGCTTGGGAGGCTGAGACAGGAAGACCACTACAAGTCTGCTCTCCATAGTGAGACCCTGTAGACCCTGTGCCAAATACATTTTTTAAAGAAAAAAGAAGGTCTAGGGCCATGGAGTTAGCTCAGAGGTCAAGTGCCTGCCTCGGAAGTGCAAGGATCTAGGTTCAATCCCTGGTACCACATGCTACGCTGGCCCCAGATCCCTGGGTGTGCTATGCCAGCTCCTGAAACAGCTTGTAATCCCAGAGCTGGGGAGGCTGAGACAGGAGGACCACCACAAGTCCAAGCTGTGTAGCAAGGCCCTGTACCAAATACATAAATAATAAAAACTAGACCTCTCAAGTGGCAGCTAAAATGATAGGCCTGCTGTCTCCCTACAAACCCGCTGCAGGCTGAAAACAGGAGTTTATAAGTACTTGGCAGCCTAGCTCCTTTTGGAGGTCTTGTAAATGTGACGTCTGGATTAAATCTCCCCATTAGAAAAAAGTTTCTAGATGTGAAATCTGAGATAACCTTTCAGGGCATTTAAGCTCCTAAAGTCTTTTCTCCCCTAGTACTACAGACTGACCCCAGGGCCCTGGCACTGAGATACATCCCCAGCACTTTATTTATTCATTTATTGTCTTTTTGAGACAGGGTCTTGCTATGCAGCTCAGGCTAGCCTTGAGCTCACTCTGTAGCTCACCCAAGCTGTTCTCAAACTCACAACAATCCCCCTGCCTCAGCCTCCTGAGCACTGGCTTACAGGCATGTACTGCCATGTAGTGATAGGCTCTTGCTAAGCACCTCAAATGCCCATGCTGGGCTTGAATTTACAGTTGTACTGCCTCAGCCTTCCAGACTGCTGGGGTTACAGGATTATGCCACCATGCCCACCCCTGCTGTAAGTTTTACTTTGCTTTTAATGGTCTCCTTTGTATATTCCTAAGATGCACACCATGTCATCAGACGGATGGATGGATGGATGAGTGAATGGGTGGGGCAGTGGATGGATGGATGGATGGATGGATGGATGGATGGATGGGTAGATGGATGAGTGCATGAGAGTGGGGATGGATGGATGGGTGGATAGGTGGATGGGTGGGTGGGTGGATAGATGGGTGTGTGGGTGGGTGGATGCATGGATGGATGGGTGGATGGATAGAAGGGTAGGTGGGTGGAGTGGGTAGGTGGGTGGATAGATGGGTGTGTGGGTGGGTGGATGGATGGATAGATGGGTGTGTGGGTGTGTGGGTGGGTGGATGGATGGATAGATGGGTGTGTGGGTGGGTGGATGCATGGATAGATGGATGGGTGGATGGATAGATGGGTGTGTGGGTGGAGTGGATAGGTGGGTGGATAGATTGGTGTGTGGGTGGGTGGATGCATGGATGGGTGTGTGGGTAGGTGGATAGATGGGTGTGTGGGTGGATGGATGCATGGATGGTTGTGTGGGTGGATGGATAGATGGGTGTGTGGGTGGATGGATAGATGGGTGTGTGGGTGGGTGCATGCACGGATGGATGGATGGGTAGATGGATAGATGGGTGTGTGGGTGGATGGATGCATGGATGGTTGTGTGGGTGGATGGATAGATGGGTGTGTGGGTGGATGGATGCATGGACAGATGGATGGGTGGGTGGATAGATGGGTGTGTGGGTGGGTGATGCA
>NW_004524609.1:7477068-7483960 GCF_000260255.1 Octodon degus | reverse complement strand
GTACGTGTTCTTCATAATGTTGCTCTGGTTTCCAACCAAATGAGTATATTAATGACACCAGCACAGAGCCACTCATTTCTCCTTAGGCGCTTTCTAGTGCCTCCTGCCACCAGAAGAGCTGGGATGAGAATCCACAGGGATGACAGCTTGGCAGCCTCAGACTCACCTCATTCCTTCCAAAGCCATCTTATCCAGGTTGGCAGTGTCCTTGGTTTCTGCCCAGTTTGCTCCTAGGTCACCCCACCCCATGTCATCAGCCAGAATGATCACAATATTTGGTCTCCGGCCTGCTGCCTTCCCACTGATGCAAAAATCCACAAGAGGATAAAGAAATCCAGAGAAACTCACTCCCACCAACAAAACCTTCAGAGACAGCCAGCCCATGGTAGGAAGGGGAAGATTCCAGTTGTCTGGCGCGATGGTGGGCCACCACTAGGGTCTTCTCCCAGACTCTTTCTGCTCACTTTCAATGCAGGAAGCCTCAGGGGAGTTGGAGAGAAGGTTGAGAAAACATACTGGTGGCAGTGGTGGTGACAGGGATGATGGCTACAAGTACAGTGGAGACCACAGAAGCAAGACCTCCAATGAATTTCCAATTAGATTTGGAAATCTAATTCAAGAGTTGGGTAACTGGCAACTCCTAACTTGGCTTGACCAATCAGAGGCGCTCTTCCCCTCTGCAGCTAGCCTCTGGCTAGGTTGGACAGTCAGAAATCAGTATCAGTGACCACTCACTGGCCACTCAACAAGTGACCCCTCCACATATAAGGTCATCCAAGCCACATCACAAGCGTTGCATCTGTCTCAGACTCAGTCTGGTGACTGCAGGATAAATTCTCGCATCTGCAGGACACCTGGACCTTCTAGAAGCCGCAGTCAACCGCACATGGGTTTTTGAGTTCCAGATGGTTGAGGTTTCGGAAAGGTTTCCTGAAAGAACAAAAATCAACAAGAAAACAGAGTTAAAACTGTCATTGCAGCTGTGTTTTACCCAGTAACTTAGGAAATAATCACTTTCCCATGCCAACAGATGTTTTTCTTCTTATTCGAATATTTAACTGATACAAGCTGCTTCTACCTGAAGGAGAGGGATAGTGATATTTGCAGTGGATCTATAGTTACAGGCTTAGAAGACACACTTGAGACCACTTCTTGGAACTGACATGTGGGTACAGACCAGGAGGCTACAGCCCAGTACAGTGGGTAGGACCGGGACCAGCCCCCAGCTCTGCCACAGCCCAGTATTCCCTTGCCCCATGCCCACAATTCTGGTCCTCAAGAAATCCTTAAATTAACTGCAACCTTATCAAAGCCCCTGAGAATTCTTTTTTTTTGTTTTGTCTTGTTTTACTATTATAATTTTTTATTTTGAAGGGTAAAAACAAGAACAAGAAAAACAAAAAGAAATAGGATAACAACAATACATACTTCATAGATTTTCAAAACAAGAATAGCAGATCAACAATGACTGATATATTATCTATTTTTATGGTCAAATCTGTTACTCAGATTAACAGATATAGTTATACAAGATGGGACGTATGATTGAATATTATCACATGCTTTCAAGAAAACTTAAATTTTTGTTCTTGTCTCATTTTCTTTTATTACCTTTAAAAAAAAAATTCCTTTAAGGCCAGCCAGATAGCTCAGCAGATTAAAGCTCCTGCTTAGGCAGACACCAGTCCTGCCTGTATGGAACTGAGGTCTGGGGTTTGATCCCCAGGCCTGCTGTGCCGGCCCCGGCCGCGGGCACACCGAGCGAGTGACTGAGACTGGGCGTGGTAGTCCGCACTTGTAATCCCAGCGCTTGGGAGGCTGAAAACAAGAGAATCACTATGAGTCCGAGCTGTGTAGGGAGACCCTGTAGACCCTATATTAAATACATTAAATTTTTTTCTGTTCTTGTTTTGAGATTCTGTACTTTTTTATTGTTGTACGTTGCTTTATTTTTGTCTTTTTCTCCTTATTACTTGCTTTTTTCTCCTTTTTTAAAAAAATTTTTTTATTTAAAATTTATTTGACACAATGTGTTGGTATACAGTTCAGACTCGTAGTGATCCTCCTGTCTCAGCCTCCCCAGCACTGGGATTACAGGCATGTGCCGCTACACCCAGCTCTGGTGGCCAGCATGCGGTACTGGGGATCAAATTTAGGTCTTTGCACTTGCCAGGCAGGTGCTTAGACCACCGATTTTATCTTCCTGCTTAGACCAGTGACCTATCTCCCCAGGCCTTTTTAAAATTTTTTTTCTTCTTTAAAATAAAAATAAATAAATTTTTAAAAATAGAACCTACGTGGAGGTCTATGGCTGGCTATTTGCTGTAAAATGCTTTCAATTTTGCTGCATGTTTGTCACTTTTGTAGTTAAATGTTAGAAAAAAAAAAATTAACAGAAACTCAGCACATGTGTAATTCCAGAATTCCAGCGGTCTCAAGCAGAACGATCACAAATTCAGCCCCAACCTGGGCATCTCAGCAAGATCCCATCGGAGAAATGAAACCTAAAAGAAAGGCCTGGAGTTGTAGTTCAGTGCCAAGGCCCTGGGTTCAATCCCCAGGACTCCCCAACTACCACCAAAACAATTAACAGATGTTGTACATGGTGGCATGTGCCTGCAGTCCCAGCTACCAGGGAGGCTCTGGAAGGAGGATTACAAATTCAAGCGCAGCTTAAGCAATTTAGCAAGACCCTAGCTCCTAATAAAACAAAAAGAGCCAGGAAGTAGCACAGGGCTCCCCAGGTATAATCCCTAGTACTATAAAAAAGAAAAAAGAAAAAGTGGAAATATGTCTATTTCACATCCTAATCATGCAATTTTAAGTAAATCTAACACCAGATATAGTTCAGTGGTAAAGAGTACTTTCCTAGCATATGTGAAATTCTAGGTTTGATCCCCAACACCACAAAAAGAATGAATAAATCTAAACCTAAAGGCAGGCCACCCAAATAGCTCAGTGAATTCGCCTGCAAGCAGGCGCAGTGGCCAGGGGTTTGATCCCCAGACCTGCCGTGCGGCCCCATCCCCAGGGTGCACTGAGCTGAGGATGAGACTGGGTGTGGTGGCACAAGTTTGTAATCCCAGCACGTAGGAGGCTGGGAGGCTGTAAACAGGAGGATCACAAGTCCGATCTAGTAGTGGGGTCCTGAACACCCTGTAGACTTTTCCCTAAAATACAGAAAAGATAAATAAATAAAAATAAAATAAAGGCACGTTCAGCCAGTGCTTCTCATATTGAGATGGATTATATCCAGCAATTAGCTGGATATTTTGTGTTTACCAAAACGCAGCTTTGGGGGTAAGGCTGGCACTTGGATCTGAATTTCTGAGCAGCTCCCAACAGAGTTCTACCCCACGGATCCTCTGATAATTCTTGGAGTAGCACAGAGTTCTGGAAAACAAAAACATCACGACTGGACTCGGATTCTAGAAGCCAGAGGCACCTGCTTAGCCTCCCTGGAGATGACTCAGCTCTGGTGGACAAACGCAGGCAACATTTTTGAAAGAGGAACTGAAGGTTACACTTTCAGTTTAGCTTCCAAATAAAGCTAAGACTAAAAGCCATCAACCCTAGCTCAGTTCAGAGCTTGATTTGAGACGGTGCGAACAAAAACTCCAGCCCTTGAAAAGGATTAATGAGAAACACGTTGTGATGAGTAGACTCTACTGGGGCTGGGGTCTTGTCACATGCTAATCCAGTTGTGTAACCCTCCCAGCTACTCCAGTAGACAGCCCCAGTAAATTGGGGTGGCTGGTGGATATAGCTTCTGAAAACCCTAAATAAAATCAAAAAGGATGGGCAGTTCCTTAGTCAAAATAAAAGGAAGTCCAAGTCAACCGCTGTGGTCCTCTGGAAGCCAATCAACCAACTGTTCAGAAATACAAATTTCTTCTGCTTTCCAAAGGAGAATTATTGCAAACTCAATTAGATTCAACTTATATTTGTTGATCTTGAGGTCCTAGAGACTTCTTTCTAGAAGACTCTTGCGCAAGGAGGGTGCTTAGCAAACCCTTGTTCACCTGCTGCTTAATTCCCAGCC
Organism: Octodon degus; assembly: GCF_000260255.1. Classification (NCBI taxonomy): domain Eukaryota; kingdom Metazoa; phylum Chordata; class Mammalia; order Rodentia; family Octodontidae; genus Octodon; species Octodon degus. Next base: position 7,479,918 of record NW_004524609.1, on the reverse strand, counting down.
CCATTCTACTGGCTTCAGACCACGAGCAACAGTCCTCAGAGGCTTTTCTTCCTAAAGCTGCTTAGCTTAGAAACACTACAGTGACCTCTTTACTGGTCAATAATCCATTTTGGAATGACCCAATGTACAAGAATTCAAAGGAAGGAAATTCACTTAAGAAGGAAGCTAACATTAAGGTGGGAACATAAATAGATTACTTTTCTTTGGTATTCCACGATAAAACATTCCTTTGTGGATTAATAAAGAGAATTATTAACACCATATTTAAAATGTTTGTAGGATAGGAATAAGCCAGGGTACCGTTTCATTATCCTTCACACCCAAGCCTCAGGGAGACATTTAATCCTTTCCTATTTGTTTATTATTTGTTCATTTATTTGTTTGTTTGTTTAACTGAAAGAAAATGGCAAACCACATATTCAGTGGATAGACTTCAACCTATGACTTTCCTTTAAGATCTAAACTTAGCGTTTGAGTTTAGTTGCCCTGAAGAAATTCTATCACTGCCTGCTTGCCGACCTTATCAGATAAACCTTCCCAAGTCTTATGAATCACTTTCAGGACACAGGCAGAGGGCACCGGCTTTAATTCGAGGGTAGGGAAGAAGAGGAGGAAGGTGGTAAGCTCCTCCCACTGGGGCGGAAGGTGCCCGACCACCTTAATCAACACACTGACCGCTCAGCTGCTCCACCAGAGTGCGGTTGAGTGGGATCAACCCTGGCAGAGCCCAAGTGTCAGTGGTGGCAGCTCCTGCATCTCCTCCCTCCCACCCTCCACCCTCCCCAGACAGGGATACAGTGGCCACTCGGCTTCACCAGTGACTCCTGCTCTTCCCTCTGGCCCAAACCTTACCTCACTTTTTGTGGTGCTTGGGGTAGAATGGAGGGCTCCTGTGTGCTAAGCGGGCCCTCTGTCACTAAGCTATGGCTCCACTCCTGGACCCTTCACCTAAAGCAGGTCTGCCTAGGACGCTAAGGCCGGACCTCCTCAGGTACCAGGCTTCTTTACTTCACAGACAAGCAGGCCAGAAGGCATGGGACAAGGCGAGCTGAGCATCCATGGAACAGGGTCTGAGTGACCGAGTGACCGTGAGCCCCAAGGCTGCAGTTTCCTGAGCGCCTCGCTCTGTCCCCCGTCCCTGCCTGGCTCCCCACAGGCCTCCTGCGGCCAAGCCTCCTCCTAGAGAACCCTGAACACAGCTGAAACAACAAGGAGGCTGGGCAGACCTTTCTGGCAGAGGGCTCTGTTGGTTTTCCAGAGACAAAAGCATCTGATGAGTGGAGGCCAAAAGGAACAGAGGAGCAGAGGGAGGGAGTCTCTGGTTGCAGCATCCTGCTGTCCTACCTGCCAGCGCAGAGTGCGGTCGGTCTGCATGCTGGCCGGGGCCCTCGAGTCACGCGGCAGCAGCCAGGAGGGGCGGCAGGACCAGCAGCCACGTGTGGTCTGGAATGATCCCCCATGAATTCGGTCACCAAATGTGTCCTGGGGACAGGCCTTAACCCAGGCACTGTGCATGAGCCCTGATCCAAACAGACAGAAATCTCTGCCCTATGGCCCTCCCCGACCCCCAGAAGGAAGCAGAGAAATGAAATAAATGTGAGCAGCATAAGGGAGGAAAGAACCAAAGCAGGAAGGGGCTCAGGAGTATGAGGTAGACAGGTGCAAAGTGAGAACACAGCGATCTGGGACACTCGCTACCTGTCTACTGCTCTGTAGGAGGATATGCAGCACGGGAAAGTGGTACGGAAGGGAACCAGCAAGGCCAGGGCCTAGTCTGGGTGAATACAGCAAGGAAACCACGGGAGAGGCGACGGGAGAAACCACAGAGAAGCCATGGAAGAGGAGCAGGTACAGGAGTAAGAGAGCCCTGGGGAGGCTTTTGCTGAGGAGTATGGGGAGCCAAGGGGTGTCCCAGGGCAGCACGATCCGACTTCACTGCAGAGCAGCTTTGCTGCTCCTCGGAAAGCACACAAATGCCCGCCAGGGCAGCAGGCAGGGAAGAAGCTGCCCACTCAGACACGCCTTGCATCAGCCTCCGCGAGTCTAGGGCAAGACAGGGCTGGGAAGAGGAAGAGGAAGCAGGAAGCTCCGGGCGGTCCGCTGTGCCCCTCCCGCGCGGCGCCAGCCCCCTCGGCCGCCAGGATCGCCATCAGCTTTGTGTCCCCCGGCCCAGGCCCAGGTGTGGTAGAAAACTCAGGACTCTTTGATGTCTACACACAGTGAACATCTTTGTGGCCCCTTCTTTTGCCCTGTTACCCAAAATGTCACCACGGGCCGGCTCAAAACCGAAAGACTGCTTTCGTAGGGGGAGGGGCAGCTTTACCTCAACCACAGATGCAAAGGACATCTTTGCTAGTGCTCAGCAAAGATGTCATTTAAAATTGCAGGGGTGCAATTCCACTTAGATCGCTGGAGCGCCTTACTTATTCCCGCGTGGAGCCCTCAAGGCAGACCCTGCTATTGGGAGAACGTCTTCTGGGAACCCAGTGACGCCAGGAAAGCCGTCCAGGGGGCATCGGATGTCCCGTCTAGTTCTAGGCTGTGTCCACCCGTTGAGACGTCACACAAGGAAGCCACACGGAAGAAGCCAATTTGGAAGAGCTGAGATCGGCCTTGTGGCCTGTGTCTAAAACCTCAGCTGTCCTTCAGAAACCATTTGCATGTCCTGGACAGCAGGTCAGAACAACAGCAGATCAACTCTGAGGACCATCTCTTCTCTACAACTGCTCCACCTGAGAAGAGAAATGTGTGAGGGCACTACTAAGGTGAAAGGGCTCGAGCTCGGCCCCCTAAAGTCTGCTCCTGGAAGCCTGTCTGCCGATCGCTGGGGACGTTTTACAAAACCACGTG
>NW_004524609.1:7467024-7476367 GCF_000260255.1 Octodon degus | reverse complement strand
ACAAAAAGAAAGAAAGAAAGAGAGAGAGAGAGAGAGAGAGAGAGAGAGAGAGAGAGAGAGAGAGAGAGAGAGAAGGAAAGAAACAGTTGAGACGCTAAGGACGCCTACCTGGCCCACATTTAGATCCAGCAACCACCAGCGCATGGCCAGTCTCAGAAATTTCCCCTCTCTATTGTCTTCGGTTCTCCCTCTGCGCACACTGCATTAACTTTGAAGCAAACTCAGATATCATGTAATTTTACCCAAAAATATTTCTATAGGGTTCTCTAAAACATAAAAACTCTTTTCTTTCCCACACTGAGGATTGAACCCAGAGCTTCCTACCGTGCGAGGTCCTTTATATTCCACATCACCAGATTTTTCTTAAATTTATTTATTTATTTGTTTGTTTGTTTGTTTGTTTATTTATAAAGAAAAGGTCTCGGTAAATTTGCCCCAGATGGCTTTTGGCAGCCCTCTCATCTTCACCTCCTGAGTCGCTGGGACTGCGAGGGAGCTCCGGTGCAACACCTTCAGATTTCTTTTTATTTTGTTCTGTGTTTGCTGCAGTGCTGGGGACTGAGTACGGGGGGGCCTCGACTATGTTACATCCTCAGCCCTTTTTCAATTTTCATTTTCTTAATTTCGAAACGGGCTTCACCAAGTCCCTAACCTGCCCGTTCTAGTCTCCAACTTGCAATCCTCCTGCCTCGGTCTCAGTCCCAAGGCTGGGATTACAGGTGTGTGCCACCACACACAGCAGAGATTGCTTTTTAAATACACCTACAATCCCATTAATTTCTGCTTAAATCAACAATACTTTTTTGTATTTCCAAAAATCCAATCAGAGTTCAAACATCCTCCACTGTCCCCTATTTTTTTGTTTTTTTTAATGCATTTAGTACAGGGTCTACAGGGTCTCACTATGTAGACCGGACTCATAGTGACTCTCCTGTCTTCAGCCTCCCAAGCAATGGGATTACAGGCACACAACACCATGCCCCATCTCAATCACCCTCAGCTCATCCTGGGCGCGGAGCCAGGGTGGCATGCCAGGGGCTTGAACCCCAGTTCCTGTGCCTAAGCAGGTGCTTTAGTCTGTTGAGCTATTTGGCTGGCCCTGCTTGTTAATTTTATTCATTTTATTTATTTATTTAATTTATTTTTTGCTAATTTTTAAAAAATTGTTGCTTTATTCTATCAGGAGCTAAACCAGGTACCATCTACTGCGTTTGGTTCCTGCCTTTTCTCACTTGCATGTTGCATCATTCTCCCAGCAAAACATTTGCAAATAAAAAGAGCTGTCTTATAAAATTTTAAAGTTGAATTCAGTGAACTACACCCCCACCCTGTGTCATTTAAAACTGTTCTCTGCCCTCCCAGTTTTCCCTACAAACTGATTTGTAGATCTAGAGGTGAGATCAGATCAGATATAGGCTTTTTTTTCCTTTTTCTTTTTCTTTTTTTTACATACCCACCTCCCCGCTACATTTCAAAATCTTGTCTTTTTCCGTGTTGTGTTAAGCTTCGTCAGTGATTCCTTTCCTTTCTGTCATTTTTGTGTGAGAAAAGGGAACTTTCTCTTAAGCATTCTCTATGATCTGTTCTACTTTTATGGATTTATTCATCCCTTCCCCAGATTTGTTCCATCTAGTGAAATGCATTAGTCTGCTGTACACAAGTTTGTGTACCCCCAAAATCTGCATGTCAAAGCCCTAAATCCCAATGTGATGATACCCCTGGGAAAGTAAGCAGGGTTCCATCAAGACTTTATTCATGGCTGGCCAGCTAGCTCAGCGGATTAAAGCACCTGCTTAGGCAGAAAGGAACCAGATTCAATCCCTGGCATGCTCTGCTGGCCCTGCCCCCAGAGCACGCTAAGCTGGTGATTGAGACTGGGTGAGGTGGCACACCTGTAATCCCAGCACTTGGGAGACTGTAAACAGGCAGATCACTACGAGTCCAATCTGTGTAATGAAATTCTGTAGACCCTGTACTAACTACATAAAAAGAAAAATTAAAAAAGACTGCATTTGTGGGCAGGGCTGGAGAGATAGCTCAGCAGTCTAAGCGCCAACCTGGCAAGCACAACGACCCAGGTTCAATCCCGGGTATTGCATGCCATGCCGGCTCCTCCCCAAGCTGACCAGCAAAACCAGGTGTGGCGGTGCACACCTGTAGTCCTAGTGCTGGGGAGGTTGAGACTGGAGGATCACTGCAAGTCCAAGCTGCATAGTGAGACCCTGTACCAAAAAAAAGAAAGACTGCATTTATGCAGTGACACAAGAGCACGTGCTTCCTCTGTATCAGGTGAGGACATGCCTAGAAGGTGGCCATCTGGGAAGCCAGGAAGAATGGCCACATGTGGAACCAGATCAGGTGGCACCTTGGTCTTGCCATGGGCAGCCCCTTGCCAAGCCAACCAGCAAAACCAGGGTTCCAACATCCAGAGCTACGAGACATGAACGTCTGTTGGTGAAGCTACCCTGAGTGCGGTGTCCTGTTAGGTAGGGCAGCCTGAGCACACGGAGGTTTTAAGTCAGGCTGAGGCAGGGGCAACCCAAGCCCTGTGGTGCACATTTGTAATTCTAGCTATCTGGTAGCAGTGATGGAAACGTGGCAGGTTCAAGCCTAATCTGGGCAATTTAGTGAGACCCTGCCTCAAAATGTAAAAAGGAAGTGGGTAGGCGTTGAGAAGGTAGATCAGTGTGAAGGCCTTAGGTTCAATCTCCAACATGGCCAAAAAGAACAAAACATCCTCAAAAGTAGAGTTAAGACGAACACGTGGTGTGTGTCTGTGGGGGGAATTTGGTGAAGCAGTTATCGGCCAGTCTGTCTTCAGAGCAATTGATCTGGGGGATGTGCCTTTCCAGAACAGCATAGGTCAACAACACTACTTGCTACTTGCATTGACACTGGGTAAGTTGTCCATTCATCAGACAATCTGTCTTGGCATCCTTTTTTTACCCAAAAAACAGAGCCACAGGAAAACTTCCTCAGACCAAAACATAGCGTGAGAATGAAATAATCCAACAGGAACTCTCAGGAAGTGCTCAGAAATGTTAGCTCTTGTTACTCCTTCTTCCCACTGCTTTGGGGTTCAGAGATTACAAATATGAGAGCACCTTGAAAAAGTGCAAGCCTGAGGCATGGTTAAAATTAATATTAAATAAAACTAATCTGTGTACTGAGGGCAAAATCTGGGCTCCCCTCAGCTACTGGCAGAGACTTTGCTAGTGTGCCAGGGTGCCTGGCTATTGGATTCTGACTCCAGGAAAGGTAGAAGCTACAAACTCTAGGTCACACACAGCACCGCAGGGAACATGAAGAGTCATTCTGCTTTGCATTTTCAACGTTCCAAACTTGGTTCCTTATTATGCAATCCCATAGCTCTGTGTCATACTGGCTAAGCCTAACCCAGGCATACACTGCCCTCCAGCAAATCTGGTTTTGAGCATAACTCTGAGATCAAAATGTCAGTAAGTTTGGTGGGTGAGGAATCTCCCTTTCACTGATGCAAACTGCGAGGAGGAATCGCATCCCCAAATCAGAAACATTTGAAGCACTACTTGTCTACGACACTTCCAAAACCAACCCAGACATAAACCCCATAAAGGCAGGACTGGATATGTGCTTTAGGCGCTAATTCCAGTGCCCCGCCTGGGGAATGTTTAATCAGTACTGCTCAGTGAGTGCATTCACTGTGAACAGTGGCAGCCCGGCTTGTCCTGTCCCGCCCTGAAAACCCAACTCCAACACACCTCTTCCCCGACCTCAGGTCACCTTCGTAGCTCCTCCTCAATCACATGTGTCCTGTCATCTAAGGCAAAACTGGAGCGAGGGGACCATGTCCTCCGAGACGTGATTTTGTGGCCTCGGAGACAGCGGAATTCATCAGTGCTCACAAGTGGGCCGGGGCGGGGCGGAGCGGAGGCTGTGTGGGGCGGAAGGATGGACGCTGCCCTCTCATCTCAGGCCTGCTGTGCATCTAGGCAGAGCTAACAGCAGGAGACAGGAGCCCTCTACCAGCAGCCCAGGGCAGAGCCTCTCCTGGCCTCTTGGTCACCATACATTCCAAAGGCTGCAGCCTGCTGGTTTTTCTGTAACGTCCCCCAGCCATCTGGAAGAGCCCATATGCTGAGGTCCTACAGGTTGGAGTGGAGAGATCACCCTGCCTGTTGGTCCAAGCGGTGCACGTTTAGACAAGCTGGGGAAGTGAGCATCTCCCTCTAGGTGAGAGAGCAGTAGCAGGTCGTCAGCAAGCACGCGGGTGAAGCCACCTCAACAACTGTCCAAAAGCAAGCTTGATTTCACCACCCAAAAGCCAGTGGTTAGACTCAGTACGGAATTCCATGCCTGTAATCCCAGCTTCTTGGGAGGCTGAGGCAGGAGGATCACATTGTGTGTGTGCATGTGTGTGTGTATGTGTGTGCGTGCATGCGTGTTTCAACCCCTTTTCACTGAGCTACATCCCCAGCCAGCCCTTTACATTTTTTTTTTTTTAATTTTGAGACAAAGTCTTAATAAATTACACAGGCTGATCTCAAATTTAAGGTCCTCCAGCCTCAACCTCCCAGAATGCTCAGCTTATGTCCAACTAGTATCATCACAATTTTGATGGGCAACTTAGCAAGACCTTGTCTCAAAATGTTAAAAGCTCTGGGGATATCGCTCACATGTAGGGTAGTTGCCTCACATGCACAAGGCCCTGGCTTCAATTCCAGGCACCACGGAAAAGAAGGAGGGGTGGCAAAACAAAAACAGCCCATGCTTCTACTCGAAAACACTTTCCAGCATTTCCAATTAAACTTCACGCCCTATAGCTGCATCTTGAAGTTTACTATGATGCAGGTTTGTTTTCGGTTTTTTATTTTGTTTTGTTTTTTCCTAAATACAACACAATAAACTTGACTTTGTTTTAGGAATTCAAGTTTGTGTTTTAGGACTTTTACAACAGGTATGAGCTCCTTTATAGAGCCCTCTCTATTTTCTTGCTTTTTTTTTTCTTTGGTGGTACCAGAAATCAAACTCAGGTCCTTGCGCTTGCCAGACAAGCACTTATGCCACTGAGCTATCTCCCCAGCTCTATTTTCTTGCTTTTAATCAGTAAAAGGATGACAAAACTACAGGAGTTGCAAACTACAAAGGCGGAGAAGTTGGGGGATGAACTTCAGTGTTGAAATCAAATAAACATGACTCCGGAATTAATGAGCCACACCCAGTGCCACGTCATCAATACCATACCGAACAGTAACTGGGTGTTACACAAGGCAGATCACTACAGGCCCCCACTGCTGCGGTGACCTCACTGTGCCCACACACAGCAAGCCCTCACCCACTTCCTGCCCTGCTCCCTGGCTGTGGGTCCCTCTCAGCTCACTACCTCCTGCCAGTCCTCTCAAGTTGCGCCCTGCCTCGTCTGCACTTCCCTGATCATCCTCCCAGCTTCTCAGCACACTGGGGGAGCGGGGGTGCAGCCTCATGCCTCCTATGGAACCTTCCAGAACACAAAGTACAGAGCTCGGTCCCTTACACAGTCACTCAGCCATCATCACAACACAAGAGGCATCGGTCACCACCACCATCACTACAATCACTTGGCAACCCCACCAAGTCTCACGCCCACCCTCCTGCAAGCCTGTCAGATGGGTGTGCAGGGGGCCACACCACAGAACTAACCCAGCGCATCTACCAGGCAATCTGTTCCCTGGAAATGTTCTCAGGTAACAATTCAAAAGGTTTCCTCCCAACCAGTGAAGCAAATAGTAAGCTTGTTTTTCAGTTTGTTTTGGGGAGAGCAGGGCCTAGCACTGGGCTGCATTTCCCAAAGACTTCTTAAGATTTTACTTGAAGGGAGGATCTCACTCAATGGCCTAAAGTAGCCTCAAACTTGGATCCTCCTGCCTCAGCCTCCGAGTGGCTGGGACCCAGGCAGGCACTGCGGACAGCACGGCACTCCGCTCTTCCGGGGCTGCCCTGAAGACCAGAAGCGGGCTTCCTAGACCCTCCTTCTGTGTTCCTGACCAGACTCCTTTCAACCAACTTACCCGTTGAAGTTCTCACAAGCTGGAAAATGTGGGGAGCTTATTTGCAAGCCAGGATCATATCTGCCTAGCAACCCAGCCTGAAAACTTGAGGGGCTAAGCGTGGACAAGCACCAGCAGGCCAACTCTGCACAAAGCAATCTGTTCTCATGCAAATGCCCCTGAGCACGGACAGAAAAGACGGAGGCCTGGACATCTCGGGGAGCCAGTTTTTCCCAAAAAGATGCTGAGTGACTCTTTAAGGGCACCATTACAGCCTTGACCCCTGTAATGGAAGGGCTGAAGGGGGCTTCACCCGCCAACTGACCTGTGGGAGAAGCCGAGAGGCGGCCGAACCCAGCGCTGAATTTCCTGACTCTTCTGATCCTATACTCCAGACTCCAAAGGTTCTTTTGTTTCTCATTTAGACCTAAACAGTTAATTTTATTTGGGGGTTTTGATTAGCATAGTAATGCAGTACTTTCCCTGGATATGTGAAAACAAGTACAAGTTTTCAGGCTTGGCCTCTCTAGGGAACAAAAAGAAGCCGGTCTCTAACCAGGACAGGCACAAGTCACCTGCCTGTGGCTAGCGCGGCAGCACAGCCCCTTCACCCAAACCCAGACAGCTCGTGTCAGCTCCAGACCAGCTCTAGGTGCCAGCAGGCCTGCTGGGTATCTGCAAAGGTGGTCTCCCCTGGGTGTACCCTTCAGGGCTCTGCACCTCCACTTTCCTCATACATAAAATGGAGACAGTGGGCCGGTCAAATAGCTCAGTGGATTAAAGTGCCTGCAAGCAGCACTGGGGCTGGGGTTCAATCCCCGGGCCTGCCATGCGGGCCCTGCCCCTGGGGCACACTGAGCCAGTGAATGAGACTGGGCGTGGTGGCACAGGCCTGTAATCCCAGCTCTTGGGAGGCTGTAAACAGGCGGATCACTATAAGTCCGATCTAGTAGTGAGACCCTGAACATCCTGTAGATCCTTCCCTAAAAAATACAATAAAAAATAAATAAATAAAAAATAAAAAGGAGACAGCGAGTGTTGCATGCACAAAGTTACTGCTGGGTCAGAAGTCACATGTATGGCACTGACTACAATGCCAGGGACAAAGAAAACATGGAAATATTCATTGTAATTAATGCTAACAAAAAGTGAGATTATAGGAGTAGTGACAAAATATTATGCACAAGTTCCTCTCCCCTCCAGCCAGATGTCACTCGATCAAATATGGAAACCTGTCCTAAAACCTAAGACTCTAAATATCAAAGATTATGCTGACAGGACCTTCAATTTTCACATTGTTTCATTGTAGTGATGAAAATGCTTCTTTTTTCTTTTCTTTTTTAAAATGTATTTTAGTACAGGGTCTCACTACACAGGTCAAACTAGCAGTGATCCTGTTTTCAGCCTCCCAAGCACTGGATTACAGGCCCATGCCACCACCTCCTGTCTCAGCACGCCCCAGGGGCGGGGCCAGCACGGCAGGCTGGGATCAGGCCAGGATCAAACCAGTCCCTGCATCTGCCTAAGAAGGTGCTATAATCCATTGAGCTATCTGGTCAGCCTATTTATTTATTTATTTTTGAGACAGGCTCTTACTATGTACCCAGGCTGGCCTAGAATTTGGGGCAATCCTCCTGTCTCCATCTCTCCCATGCTGGGCTCTCAGTCATAGGCCACCAGGTCCTGGTTATAATCCTTTTCTTTTTAATGTATTTAGTACAGGGTCTAGAGGGTCTCACTACACAGATTGGATTTGTAGCGATCCTCCCGTTTTCAGCCTCCCAAGTGATTACAGGTGTGTGCCACCACACCCAGTCTCAATCGCTGTCTCAGAGCGCCCCGGGGGCGGGGCTGGCACAGCACGCAGGAGATTGAACCCCTGTCCCTATTGAGCTATCTGGCCGGCCCAATAATCTGGTTCTTAATATTACCACATATGGATTTCTCAAGGAACAACTCAAAGACTCTCTCAGGGCATGTGCAGCTGCTCTGATAATAAGAACTAATCCATGCCTGGCATTTATTTACCCTGTGCCAATCACTATGACCCACACTTCGTAGGTATTATAAAATAAAATCTGGGAATTATTCCCATTTCACAGACTCGGAGCTCAACCCTCTCCAAAATTAAATTAATCCTTCAAGATTCCAAAACTGAGCTGGATATGGTGGCACGAGCCTGTAATCCCAGCATGGGGAAGGCTGAGGCAAAAGGATCCCTGAGTTTAAGGTCAGCCTGGGCTACATAGTGAATTCAAAGCCAGCCTGAACTACATAGTGAGACCTCGTCTCAGAATGAAGTCAAATATTGCAAAAACTACTTAACAGTGCTCTGATTGCCCAAGCCTGGCCATAACCAGGAACTCTGCACCGACATAACATCTCTGTGCTTAAACCACGCGGGTGTTTCACAGGAAAGACGGGAGTTTAATCCGGCGCAACCGATCCTCAAATCGTGAGGGAACGCAACGACCAAGCGACGACTTTTATTAAAATTCAGATCGCTGGCTTCTCCTGGCGGCAGTCCTCCGCACAGTCCCAAACTAGGCTCGCTTAAGTTTCTGACATTAGAATCACATTCTCTGTACCAGCTCCGTCCAAGGGGACGACAGTACCAAAGTCCGCAGGACACCGCGAAGAACACGGCCTTTGCTCCGCGGTCTCCAATCTGCCCTGGGGTTGGGACAGGGGGAACTAGAACCCCAGCTTCCGCCGTCCTGGGCTCGGAAACGCCTGAGATCCTCTGACACACGCCCTGCTCCCTTGGGGATTACGTATCTCAGGGCGCCGGTGTATCCTCGGCGTTGTGCACGGTGGCCTTAAAGTCAGCGGTTCGGCGACGAGGGGCTCCCGCCCCCGGCAGCCGCGGTCCCCGCCGGCGGTTCCCGAGCGCAGCTGCACCTGTGCGGGAGGCGGTGCGCGCGCCCGGCCGGGGACGCTGACTCAGCCCGGCCCGGCACATCCCTCCCGCGCCGCACGGATGCTGCGGCCGCCGCCGCTGCAGCAGCAGCAGCAGCAGCAGGGGGAAGGAACTCGTCCCCGAAACAGCGGGCGGCGGGCGCCCCGGGAGCTCTGCGGCACGCTCCCCAGCCCGGAAGGGGCGCTGCGGGGGTGCGCGGCTGATGGAACGGGGGACGTGGGCGCCGGAGCGGGAACTCGGGCGCCGCGCGCCGCTCACGCCCAAACTGGAAGGAACCTGTTCCGCCCGGGCGGCCGCCGCGCGCGCCCCCTCGCCGCTGCCTTCTCAGATCTTGGGGCGCCCCTAGGCCGGGGTTCTCCAAGCAGAGGCGCTCGCGCTCCCACTTGCACGGCCGCGAAGTGCCGGGGTCTGCTCGGAC
>NW_004524609.1:7458045-7466613 GCF_000260255.1 Octodon degus | reverse complement strand
GGCCGGGGGCGGCGTGGTGGGGCTGGGTGGGGGCCGGGGTGTCACGGCCAGAGCCAACTTGTTACTGACTTAGGCCCGCGCCCTAAGGGGTTAAACCTTTCTCATGTTACGGAGCGGCTTATAAGGAGGGGGAGGCCAAGCCTCCGCCTTATTGGGAGCCTTTTGGGGTTTATTCTCTTCCCTTCTAACTTGGTGAGTTGGTTTTATTATTTTACGTGTTTGAAAGTTTGATTGTGGGGTGTGGGTTTTTCTTAAAAAAAAAAAAAAAAAGTGTCGGTCGGGGGCCTTCTGGGGAAGGGAGGCCGAGGAAGCCCCTTCACGTTGTAACATTTTGGAGAGGTTATTCCAAAGCGGTCTGTGATAGTTGGGAATGCGCGGGGCCACCCGGAGGACGCGCGCTTGCCAGTATGGGCAGCTGAGAGTTGCGTGCCCACGACCCCGGCGCAGTCCGGGTCTGGGAAGGTCCTGAAGGCTGGCCTGGCCTGTGGGCGCCCCTCGCCCTGGCTGAGGGGCTCCAGGCTGCCGGGCGAGGCGGGGGCGGCGCGCCGAGCCCCTCTGAATTTTCCGCATGAAGTTGCCTGCGCGGCGCGACAGCGAAATGTCAGAGGTACCTTCCTTCCCCGGGCGCGCGCGCAGCAGAGCAGCCTCCGAGGCGGCGCGGCGCGGGGGACGGTGGGGCTCCCCGCCTCTGCCCTGACATCCCATTCTCGGGGGTGGCCCACGTTGCCCCGGGTGGGATGCAGGGCCACCCGAGGAGTGCGGGTCCTACACCTTGACAGTCGGGACAGCCGGCGGCTGGCGCGGGTCCCGCGCAACTTCCAAGGTTCGCACCAAGAGAGCGCCGGTGTAGCTTCTCAGTTCCGGAGCAGAGGAGAACGGTTTTGCAGAGGAAGTGGGTTGTTTCTTTCTGGGTTCTTCGCATTCTCCCCACGTCAGCAGCCAGGTGATAGAAGTTTGTTAGGCGTCACGTAAAATGTCACCGAAGATGAGCGGTGTCAGTCTTAGAAAAAGCTCTCCGTAGGCAACCGGGAAAGAGCGGTTAAAACTTGTCGACCTAGAAGCCGGGCTGTTTGCAGTTAGACCCTCCTGCCGGCTTCTTTTGGAGGAAGGGGCTTGTATCCCTGCAATAGGAAGATGTGTGTCTTGCTGGGAGGAGGGGGAAGCCAAATGTTCTTGGTGAACTCCCCTCTGATGCATCTCCCTGTGTCCCTAGCATTATTTTGTGGCATTTTATGGGGTCACTAGTAAGACATCCTGCTGATGAATCTAATAGAAACACCTCTTCGAGGTTCCAATTAAGAGGAAGGGTGTCCAAGATGGAAAGGGACCTGATGTAAGTAAACAACGCAGCCAAGTGGAAAAACGCCTGTTTAATGAGCACCGCTGGCCCTGCGTTTTCCTTCTGTGGCTTCCAAAGCAGGACTTTCCTCAGTGGAACTCCTGAGGAAGACACTTAAATTAGGGGCTCAGGTTTCAGCTTCGTGGGCTTGCAAGACGGGCAAATTGGTTGTGCCCGTGAGTCAACGCTACATAGGCAGCCGTCCAGGTTAGGTTTGGGATTTTTTTTTTTTTAAATAGAGAATTCAAATGAACTTCACCCAAATACAGACTGGTTTGGCCAACTGGGGCCAGAGACAACTTGTCAAAAGCTGCTGTCTGCGGCTACGCCTTTAAGAAGAATGGAAATTCGAAGTGTGGTTGCTCAGGCTCTGCCAACGCTGCTGCCGTCCTGTTTTGAACTTTGAACTGACCCTCGACTAGCTCTCAGATGGTCCCTAATAATCCCATCGTTCCTCTGGGCAGATCTCCTCAACAGATTAAAATCACAGTGAAAATTCCAGGTAAAGCCAATTGGTAAGCCTTAGGAGGATACCTATTTATTTTAAGGGGATGCCTTTTTGTGTGTGTGTGGGGGGTCTCTTTGAGACTGGGCTTCCCTATGTAGTTCAGATTAGCCTTAAACTGACATTGTAGCCCAGGCTGGCCTCAAACTCAAAGCTATCCTGCCTCAGCCTCAGCCTCCCAAATGCTGGGATTACAGGTGTGCATCACCATGCCCAGCTTTGTTTCTTGTTTCTTTTTTTGTTTTTGGTGGGGTTTTTGGTGGGGTTTTTTTGGTAGGTTTTTTTTTTTTTTTCCCTTTAAGGAAGCAATTAGATAATCAAACTCTACTAGGAAATACATGAGACTGGCCAGTATATTTTGTCATATTCCTTCAGAAGAACAGAGGCATGCAGGGAAGACAGCTGGCAGGAACCCAAATTTAGAATTATATAATTCCATACTTGGAAAATACCTGAGAGAAACTGCGTCTGTAAACCCTTGCTTTTTGAGATGATGAAATCTAGGGATTATATGATTTCAGTCAATTAGTGGTAAACAGAAATTCAGCAACTATTGCTTGATGGCTTCAAGAAGGTAAACCCCAAACCTGTGGGCCTTCAAAGGAGTTGACAAGAAAGGACAGGAGAACAACTCAGAGCAAGCTAGGGTCCAGGACTGTCACAGAGTTTCCTTTTCTTGGCCAGGGACGTAGCTCAGATGTAGAGTCCTTGCTAGCATGTTCAGGGCCCTGCACCCTTGCCCCAGCTCCCCACCAAAAAAAAAAAAAAAAAAAAAATCCCTTTTCTTAGAGCAGGAAGAGATCTCAGATCAGAATCTAGCTGAATTCCCTCATTTATGTATTTCAGATACTAAAGCTGAGAAGTGAGGTAGTATATCTGAACAGGGTCACTGATCTTGCCTCAAAATTAGATCCCATATCACCAACGGACATCCCTTCCTACCAAACACAACCCCAAAACCAAATGGACAGGCAGTTTGCATATTCTGAGATTTGTAAAGGTTTCTAAGTAGCCACGTTGAAAATCCAGCCTTCAGTTGCAGGGGCAGATAGTTTGTGAACCCAATTGCTCTTCCCCTGAACAAATGCAAGAAAGAAAAGGAGGCAAGGAAAAGCTCTGTACTGCAGCCTGGCACCTCCCCCTGGTTTTACGGCTTAGTTTTATAAAGAAAGTGCTCCACCTTGCTTTGGGTCTAATTCAAGACTTGTTCCATAAGCTTTTAGTGAGCACATAGCGTGTGCCCCATGCTGGGCCAGGCTCGGAGTCTGGAAAGGGCAGCTGGTTGCCGCGTAGGGGCTTGTGGAGCACAATCTAATGAGTGAAATGCAGGCACAGTCACCTGGCATTAGAAACCAGGCTGTTCCACTGTTAGGCCGTGCTGTGGTCTTCAGAGCTGGGTCCAATAGGAAACCAGACGCTTTATAATGGTTAGGGCAGATGCTCAGGAGAAGTGGGTCCGAGGTGCCCTCCTCACTTGATGATGATCCCAGTAATAAGAAAGCAAACTGTCCTCCAAAACTCCAAGACTGCAAGTGAAAATTAAACTTGAGTCTAGCCATAGTAGAGTGGCACAAACACCCAGAAAGGGCACAGAGAGCAAGCAGAAGTCAAAAGTCCACACTTCTGAGCAGCTGTCGCAAGCCAGATCCAGCCAGTGTCCACGCATGCTGCCAAGAGCCATCTAGCGTTTGCACTTGCCGTCCAAGAGTGTCCCGGGTTCACTCGTCAGGTCTGACCTGAGACGCTAGTGGCGGGGAATGGACTTCAACGCTGAATTCAGAGCCTCAACTCGAAGCCGGAACAAACCTTAGACTCCCCAGACCATTTGACAGAAGAAAAATTGAGGCCCAGAGGGAGGGAAGACACTTGCTCAAGGTCGCATGGTTAAGTGGCCAAACAGTTCGCCGGCCTCTACACATGCAGAGCAAGGGAGCCTTTCCCTTAACAGAAATGGCTTTCTCGCAGTCGCTACATGGAACAGCTCCCGTGTAGTGCTGCCCCATCAGCTTAGACAGCAGGCTCCTATGGGCAGGAGATTTGATTTTGGACCATTTTAGTCAAATCCCTGTACCTCTCTGGCCTCGATTTCTCTAAGAAGGGCTTTACAGAAGTTGAACAAGATGAGCTCCAAATCCCCTCTTGGCTGTGCATCAGTAATTCTGACCCCATCGGGCAGTACCGGTGAACCTCACCCCACCCATTCTGGAATGCAAACTAGTGATTATGGGGCAGAGGGAGATGAACAGTCACCAGTGGGGCTGAAAGGTGGCCTGCGCCAGGGGTGGTAGCGCATGCCTGTAATCCCAGCGCTCGCTCAGGAGGTTGAGGCTGAGGCAGGAGGATCGCAGTGAGTTCGAGGCCAGTCTAGGCTGCATAAAGGTAGGCCAGGGTCCAATTAGCCTGACTTAAAGGGTTTTACCCTTGGAGGGGGCGGGAATACACTGAAAACCCTGAGCAAAAACATGCCATGACTGTGCAGTATTTCCAAAAGGTGAATTTACCACACATGTGGAGCCAGCTAAAGCTAAGAAAGGAGTCCTGGGCTTCACAGGGAAGAGGTCAGACCCAGGGCCTCATGGAAGGGGTGCAGGCCACAGCGCTGTCACCCACAGGCTCACCACTGCCCCCCCCCCACGGGCTGCTTCCTGCAGCAGCCCTCCCCCCGGGACAAGCAGTGTTCTTAAGCCAGCCCCAGAAGAACAGCTTTTCAGGCTCCTGAATCCTAAGGCTGATGCCGTTTTCACTCCTCTGCCTGCCCCCTCAGCCTGTGAGGGACTCCGGAAAGGCTCCTGGGGAGGGTGGGGCAGCCTGGAAGGCTCCTGGCTCCCACCTTCGAGCAGCTGGAGACCCTCGTGCCCATCCCTGCACCGCTCCTAGGCGTGTTCCTGCCCTCCCACCTTCTCATTTGCTTTCTGGCATAGCGGCACATTGCAGCACCCTGCAAAGGCCTGGGCTGCCGGCAGCACCAGCTTCCCAAAGCATCCATGCCCCAGTTCCCGGGAAGCAGAGTATAAATAGTGGTATGGAGCCTCCCCACGCACTGGGCTGCTGCGGGATGGAGCCATCCTTAAGATGAACACAGGAAGCTAGGTCAGATGCGGTGCTATTTAAGATTTATAAAGTTAATTCAGAATATTAGATCTTAGGGTCTGAAACCTCAAGTCCACGGCATAGAGGAGCTTCAGTCCTACCTTTCACTTGCCTCTACTATTGATAAAGCCTTGGTTTTTTACTTGAACGTGAAAATTTTAGGGCCAGAAAAGGATAGATGTACACCCTTCAATGGCTTTTGTGTTTGTTGTTTGTTTGAGACAAGATCTCACAATGTAGTCCAGGCTGGCCTCAAACTCCCCAGGACCCTCCTGCCTTGGCGTCCTGGGTGCTGGGGTGGCAGGTATGTGCTACCACAGTTGGCTCCAACAGCCTCTTTCTCCTACATACAGTTGTGTAATTATAAAGAATTCCTCAACTTGAGGTTGGTTACCATTAAGAGCTTTAAGGCCATCGCTTTTCTTTTATTTTCTTTTATTATTTTTTTTAATGTATTAAGTATAGGGTTTACAGGGTCTCACTACGTAGATCGGACTCATAGTGATCCTGCTGTTTTCAGCCTCCCAAACGCTGGGATTACAGGCGTGCGCCACCATGCCCAGTCTCAATCGCTCTATCAGCACGCCCTGTGGCGGGGCTGGCACAGCACACTGGCAGTGTGAGCTCTGCCTAAGCAGGCACTTTAGTCGGCTGAGCTATCTGGCCGGCCCTAGGAAGGGCTTTCGTTGGAGGAGAATTAAGCCTTGGAAAACAGAATCTGGATTCATACAGGTGGACTGAGAAACAGTAGGAATTTTTTTTTAATGTATTTAGTACAGGATCTACAGGGTCCCATAATGATTCTCCTGTTTTCAGCCTCCCGAGCGCTGGGATTGCAGGATCGTGCCACCAAGCGTCTCAGCACGCCCTGGGAGCCAGGGTAGCACGGCAGGCCGGAAATCGAGCCCCAGCCCCTGTGTCTGCCTAAGCAGGCGCTTTAATCCACTGAGCTATCTGGCCTGCCCTATAACTTTTATCCTTATAAGCACCATTCATTTATGACCTAAAATATAGACCACTGTTTGAAAATTACATGTGATTTCAGAGGTTTTGCAGTATTCATGTGCTAGAGCTCAGTTGAGGAGATGAATTAAATCAGCCTCCCTCCGGGTTTTTAAGGCTCAGGTCTGCTTGTCCTGATGTTGCTTGGAGTCGGAAAGGGTAACTCGGCTAACTGGTGCACAGACAGTCCTGCGGGTTGGCAGAGCCTTAGTTAGTCCCTGTGTTCTGGAGTATCAGGCGGTGATCAGCTTTGAGGAATGGATGCTAAACAAACCCTCCAAGGACAGAACTGTCACATGTCGAGGTACGGTTACACTCTGTCCTCGTAGCTGCACCTACTCGAGACAAAATCGTCAATCAGTCCAGCTCACTGGGTGGAAATGGCAGAGCGAGGCTTGGCTCGAGGCCGGGGCACCAAGCAGAGAGGCACGTGGCAACTCCTGCCTCTGGACACGCTCTTGGTATTTGCCCTCCGCCTCTCTTTTTTTAGATTTCCCTTCCCATCATTCTTTTTTTTTTTTTTAATGTATTTAGGACAGGGTCTACAGGGTCTCACTATGTAGATTGGACTCATAGTGATCCTCCCAAGAGCTGGGATTAGAGGTGCGCACCACCACATCCGGGCGGGGCTGGCATGTCATTATTATTATTATTATTATTATTACTATTATTATTTAAGGGAAGGATCTACAGGGTGTTCAGGGTCTCACTACTAGATCGGTTTTTTTTTTTTTTGCGGAACCAGGGTTGAACTCAGACCCTTGCGCTTGCTAGGCAAGCGCCATCTCCCCGGCCCTATCACAACTAGATCGGACTCGTAGTGATCCGCCCGTGTACAGCCTCCCAAGTGCTGGGATTACAGGCGCGCGCCATCACGCCACCTCAATCGGCCGTCTCAGCGCGTCCCGGGGGCCGGGCTGGCACTGCAGGCCGCTGAGCCTGCTTGCAGGCGCTTTAATCCAATGAGCTATTTGGCCGGCCCATTCGTTATTCTTCATGATCATCTCTGCCCTTGCTGGCCTCGTCTCCTTGGGCATCAGCATCAGAACTTGATCTGGTGACCATTCTGTGCTCCCCAAAGGGCCCCTCAGTATTCTGCCCTGCCGCCCCGGTGTTTGTTATGTTTTCCCCATTTAACTATCAGAAGGAAGTCTTCCAGGTCCAAAGACAGGTAAGTAGGTAAGAGGCATATTGATAGATTGGTAGACAGACAGATAAAAAAATTGTCCAAAGACTATTTAAGTATTTAACAGCCTAAGAAACATGTTAATTGGTTCATATCTGTTATGTTTGCTGGAATATTTGAATCTCCAAGCCTAAAGCTATTGGTGGTCTCAGTTGGTTTTTGTTTCTTTTTTATTTAAGATCAAGAATGACCCACAAGAAATCAAAGTTTTGCTGCAGAGCCAATGAGTACACTCAAGTGCCTGATGGGGGCTGGGGCTGGGCGGTAGCTGTTGCTTTTTTCTTCGTGGAAGTCTTCACATATGGCATCATCAAGTCCTTCGGTGTCTTCTTCAAGGACTTAATGGACAGTTTCGACCAATCCAACAGCAAGATCTCGTGGATAGTATCGATATGCGTGTTTGTCTTGACGTTTACAGGTGAGCACATCTCCTGCCTCAGCACGACCTCGGCACGTGGTCCTGTGAGTCTATCCAGGCGCATACAGAATGATAGTCTGTGTCCGGGGTCATTCCCCTACCGGTCCCCTCGAGTCCCTCTGGAGGCCCTCTTGAATCTTGATAAGTGATATAGAGCCAGGGAGACAGCTCAGCAACATAAGCGCCTGCCTGGCAAGCACGAGGTCCTGAGTTTGACCCCCAGTACCACCAAAAAAAAAAGATACATGATACAGTTTTCAGAGTTGGAAACTGGCAAGATACAGGAGGTCCTGAAGAGGCCCTCCTAAAGGGACTGCCTCCAGCTGAACATGCTGCACTAGCTCTTACGGTTCCAGAGAGCACTTTGAGGACCGCAGTCAGCCCTGGTGCTGTGAGCATGTAGTGACTGTCTAAAGAAGTGAATCAAAAAGTCCTGGGCACATTAGGATCAGGTATCATCAAAGCATGCTTAGAAAACAGGTTGGAGGGCCAAGGAGATAGCTCAGGGGAATAAGTGCTTGCCTGGCAAGCACAAGGTCCTGGGTTCTCTCCCTGGTACCACCAAAAAAAGAAAGAAAACAGATTAGAAACATGTAAATGTGGATACATGAAGAAAAAAGGGATGTGGAAAAGGAGAGACAGTCTTCCATACCCAAGGGGTCCTTTGCCCAGTAGACACTGAGCCGGCTGCAGATTGAAAATGTATAGAAGTTGGACAGGATTCCCTCCCAGAAATCCAGCCAGCACTGCTCTGGACAGGAGTGTGTAGACAGCTGGGCCTGCACTGCATGTTCCCGGATTTCTTTTTCTTGTCATTGTTCCCTAACAAGTGGAGAGTGTTAGTGTTTGTTGTGGTTGGGTTGGGGTTTTTTTTGTTTTTTTTTTTTTTTTTTTTTTTTTTCAGAATCGGGGATTGAACTCATGCCCTTATACCTCAGGGGAAAAGTGCTTGCCTGTACTGGGGATCCAACTCGGGACCTTGCGCTTTCCAGGCAGGCACTTACATGACTGAGCTATGTCACACACAC
>NW_004524609.1:7442654-7457945 GCF_000260255.1 Octodon degus | reverse complement strand
CTGCACTGCATGTTCCCGGATTTCTTTTTCTTGTCATTGTTCCCTAACAAGTGGAGAGTGTTAGTGTTTGTTGTGGTTGGGTTGGGGTTTTTTTTTTTTTTTTTTTTTTTTTTTTTTTGGTACTGAGGATCTTAGGGGCTAGGGAGATAGCTCAGGGGAAAAGTGCTTGCCTGTACTGGGGATCCAACTCGGGACCTTGCGCTTTCCAGGCAGGCACTTACATGACTGAGCTATGTCACACACACACACACACACACACACACACACACCCTGTCTTATCTTTATAATATACCTAATATAATACATTATATTAGGTATTATGTATGAGTTAATGAAGAGGCTGAAAGTGTATAGCATGTCCTGAGGTTAATACGTAAAAAATGCAAAGCAGGGACCAGAGAATCTGTGGGCTCGGGGGCTGCTAGAAACAGTCCCCTGCGGACACTGGTGAGAACGGCAGTGCAAGATTGCAGGTGCCGTCCCCAGAGACGCGCGTTCCACACACCTAGCTCCCTGAGGTCCTGGACTGGCTGTCTCCGTGCGGTTCTCACAGATCTAAGTGCATAAAATAAATCGGGTTTTAGCATTTTTTTCAATGTATTTAGTATAGGGTCTACCAGGTCTCTCCACACAGATGGAACTCGCGGTGATTATCCTGTTTTCAGCCCCACAAGAGCTGGGATTACAGGCTTGTGCCACTGCTCCCAGTCTCAGTCAAGGTCTCAGCATGCCCCAGGGGCGGGATTGAACCCCACCGCTGCACTCTGCCTAAGCAAGTGCGTTAGTCCACTGAGCTCTCTGGCCTGCCCAATCCCACCCTTTCCACCCTGCTTCTGTCAGGAGCTCAGCTTTCTCTGGCCCACTGGTCTCTGTTTATGCAAGTCAGCCTTAGCTAATGTACAAGCGGAAATCTCATTCGCTGGATTGAAAGGTATCATCGGACAAGGAATATAGAAGCTGAGCAAACTAGGATTCCTCGTCTCCCATCCCTTCATTTAGGTCTGCATAACTGAAACTTTACTGACATCATTTTCAGAAAAGTCAAAGCCAACAGGATTTTACCCCTGTTGGAACTTCAACAAAAGAATCCAGCGCAATAAGTGCAGGAGCAAAAAGATTCAAGCAGCTAGAGAAAAACCAGTTTTTATTACAGAGTCACAGAAATGCACATCTAATTCTACAGCTGCTCATAGCGAGTCAAGATCTGAAAATCTAAAAATATAGGTAAGATAGATAGGCGATTTACACCCTTGTTGATCTGGCTCGCTCCAAGTTTTTGGTGCTGGGGACTAAACCTCTTGCACGTGCTAGGTGACCTCTCTGCCCATAAGCTGTGCTCCTGTTGACTTTTTTTTTGAGACAGTCTCCTCTGCTGTGCAGCTCAGGCTGGCCTTGCGCTCACGGTGTAGCCCAGACAGGTCTCATACTTGCTGTGATCCTCCTGCCTCAGCCTCCCAAGTGCTGGGATTACAGGCATGAGCCACCACACCTGGCTGTCTTTCTCTTTAACAGGACCAAAGAATCTTGTCTAATTTGAAGGAGCACTAAATAATTTCTAGGGCCAGCCTGATAGTTCAGTGGACTAAAGCACCTGCTTAGGCAGAGCGCAGCTCCTGGGGTTCATCCCCTGTGCGTGCCAACCCCACCTGTGGGAGTGCTGGGGGTGTGAGGTGTTGAGGCAGCGATTGAGACTGGACGTGGTGGTGCGTGCCTGTAATCCCAGCACTTGGGAAGCTGAAAACAGGAGAATCACTCCAAGTCCAGTCTACGCAGTGAGACCCTGTAGGCCCTGTAGATCCTGTCCTAAATACATAATAATAATAATAATAATAATAATAATAATAATAATAATTTCTAAACAGACATCAGTAGCCATTGCAGGAAAATGGATTACATACTTGAGACCAGCCTTCCAGGTTCCATAGTACAATGAGGAGCCCTACAAAAGCTAACCCCCACATTAGTCACACTTTATTCCTTTACTCCTTTTAGCTCCGCTCTCCACGGTCCTGAGCAATCGCTTCGGACCCCGCGTGGTGGTGATGGTTGGGGGGCTGCTGGTCAGCACTGGGATGGTGGCGGCCTCCTTCTCGCAGACGGTTTACCACATGTACATCACCATCGGGGTCATCTCAGGTAAGCCGCCCTAGAGGGCTGGAAGGCCAGCAACGGGGAGGCGGGGAATTAGACCCAAGTCATACTATTTATCTTTAAAGTGAATAATGTCTGAGATTAGAGGTCTGAATTGGGCAGTATGAAATCCTCAGGGGAGATGGAGAATATTCTCACATGCCCCAGAGTTCTGTTTTAACAATGGTTGTTACATTACATATTTTTATCGTCAAATGCTCAGATTTACAGATTTAGCTACGTAAGATTGGACAAATCATTGAATATTAATGCTTGCTTTCAACGAACCTTAATTTTTTTCCTTGTCATTTTTACTTGTTTAAAAATTTATTTTAAAGAGAGTATCGTAATAACAATTGAGAAGACATTAGAAACGGTGCACATTTAGAAGACCAAGATGAGAGGTATTCAGTGATAGTTTCTCTATTACACACTGCTGTCCTCGATGTAGTTGTTGAGGTCACAGATGTCAGCATACAGAGTTAGTCAAGGTGAAAATTCTACATATTAATGGCTAGTTTCAAAAAACTGATAGGAATTATTAGTACAATCACCTCAGCCACCCATTGTAGGCAACAATATACTTGTATGTTTCCCCCCTTCCTTTTTTTTTCTTTTCTCCTTTCCCTCATCTTCCATATTTAATGCTTATGTTCTGTTTCTTTCTGTTTTACCATATGTATTATACCTTTGAGGTTTTATTTATTTTTTCAGGCTCTTACACGAAGGAGACATGCCCCAGAGTTTTTGATTTTTTTTTATTTTTTAAAAAGTATTTACCAATAATAAAGATAACTTCTCTGTTGCTCTAGTTTGCAACCAAAAACCACCCCTGTGGCAAAGTAAGCCAGTTGCTTTAGCCAGTATTTATTTCTCAGATAAGGGTCTGGTGAGCCAGGGCTGTAAAGGGCGTGCAGCATCCTGTACTTACTCTTGGGAAGACGAAGAACATGTCCCTCTTCACTTTCCTGCGCTGTTGGCTTTGGCCCCAGGGCCTCGTGCCGTGGGGCAAAGGCTGGCCATTCTGTGCCTTTAAAAAGGGACCATGCGTACATTGCTCACGGAGAACAGATGTGTGTTCACTAGATTTGCACACTGGAGATGAAACCCAGGGCCTTGTGCGTGCAAGGCAAGTGCCCTACCACCGAGATACACACCAACACCGCTCCCCCTCCCCCGCTTTACAATTTTTAGATGGGGTCTCAGTAAGTTGCCCAGGCTGCCTTCAAATTTACAAATTCTATCAGCCTTCTGCATGTCTGGGATTATAGGTGTGTACCACCACACTTGGTAAATGCATGGCTTATATAAAAACTATACTCGGAGTAGGGCATGGTGGTGCATGCTTGTAATCCCAGCACCTGGGAGGCTAAGGCAGGAAGATCGCCGGGAGCTCAAGGCCAGCCTGAACTACATGACAAGACCTTGTCTCAAAAAGAACTATATTCAGTAATATTTGTCCATTGTGAATTCTATAAACTTGAAAAAGCGCAGAGAAGGGGAAAACAGCTTTTACGATCCTAGCGCTCGGGCCAGGGAGATAGTTCAGTGGTATAAGAGCCTGCCCTGCAAGTACAAGGTCCTGAGTTTGATCCCCTGTACCACAAAAAGAAAGAAAGAAAGAAAGAAAGAAAGAAAGAAAGAAAGAAAGAAAGAAAGAAAGAAAGAAAGAAAGATCCTAGTGCCTTCCAACAGCTGCCGCGCCTCATCTAGACCTTTAACAAAACCATTTTCCTTGCTGCTTGGCCCTTCACCACAGTGCATACTTGGCCCCTCAGAACAGAAGCCCCCTTCCCGGAGCGCGCCCTGCCAGTACCTGTCAGGGTACGTGTCTCAGTCTTTTCCTTGTCACCTGCCCACAGGTCTGGGATACTGCTTTAGCTTTCTCCCCACCGTCACCATCCTGTCACAGTACTTTGACAAAAGACGCTCAGTGGTCACCGCAGTCGCTTCCACAGGAGAATGTTTCGCTGTGTTTGCCTTCGCACCAGGTAGGTGGATGGCCGCTGCCCACGGATCGGTGTGGCTTGGTGGGGGAGCCGCTCCGGCTTCGTGCTTTCCAACAATGCAGACGCCTTTCCCTGCGTGTGTCATGAGAGCTTCTTTGCCCACTCTTCCTCGGCACATTTTCACGGTCTCTCCTTCCTCCTACCCCTATTTTAGGAATTCAAACTGATGTTTCAGTCTAGTCCAAGTTTACATAGAAGGAAGACACATGAGGCCTCCTCAGTGCTAAGACTTTCTTAGATTTAGATTTTTTATTTTTATTTTTATTTTTTTAAATGTATTTGGTACAGGGCCTCCCTATGTAGCTTGGACTCGTAGTGATCCTCCTATCTTCAGCCTCCCCAGTGCTGAAATTATAGGCATGTCACCATGCCCAGTCTCAGTGGCAGGCTCAGAATGCCCGCGGGCAGGGCCGGTGCAGCATGTGGTGCTGGGGATCAAACCCTGGTCCCTGTGCTTGACTTAGCAGGTGCTTAGTCCACTGAGCTATCTTGCTGGCCCTCTTTCTTGGATTTAAATTTTGATAATAAGGTCCGTTTTATTACGTTTATCTGGGTATTCGCACAGTAAAGTTGTTAGTCCTGGTTTAGTTCCTTAACTAATGTTAATAGATGAATGACGAGAAAACTGGAGTCGTCCCCAGGTAACCTTGGAGACGAGACCGTATTCTTTTGTTCTGTGCCATTTCTTGGTCAGTGTGTCAGTGGACAGTCTTTTGTTCGTAGGGGAAACACCGGGGTAGGGATTTAGCAGTGGTGCAGTGATGCCGGGAGGATTTCAGAAGGTCTGGAAAATCGAATATGTGCATGTGAGCATACAGAGAAGCAGACAGGCAGGGGCACTCGCTTTGGGGCTTTGCAGTCCTGGGAACTGAGCCCCAACCCTTTAGGAGACAGAATCTCACTGAGCCATGACATTGTACACTGGCCTCTTGCACTACTCCTCTTTCAGCTCCCAGGGTGCTGGGGTAAATACGCGGCCAGCACGGCCAGCTGGAGAAGGTTCTTAGGATCTGCAGGGCTTGCACTGTTCCCCACAGTGAGTGGGGTGCACGGCACCTTTGGCCACACGCTGTGTGCAGCCTCTCCCCCAGCCCCTCTGGTCAGCAGCCTGCACCCCGCTTTAATAGTAAGCAGAGGGGGGTTGGTCAGTCCGTCCTCAGGGAGAAACTGGAGAGAACTATATCGTTTAATTCCAGGATACTCCTAGGAGCTTTTAGAATCTTAGTTCATTTTTTATTTAATTCATTACTCCTCGGGACTGAATGAGTGGCTGCAGAAAGGGGCAGCTCAGAGGTTGGCAAACCAGTTTTGTAAAAAGGCAGAGAGCGAATAATTTGGGCTTCGTAGATTGCATGGTCTGTGTCTCAGCTCCTCGGTTCTGCTGTTGTGACACAAAAGCATTTGCAGACCATGTAATGAGTGCGCATGGCTGGGTTCCTATTCAACTTTATTAACAAAACCAGGCAACAGATCAGCTTTGGTTTGCGAGCCGCTGCTCACAAAACCTCGGCATAGGTCACAAACTTCACGCCTGACGCTTCTCTCTGAGAAAAACACCTCCCCCAAGAGTATGACAACTGCTTGTTTTTAGATAAAATAATTATGCTGTACATTTTTCTCCTTATTGATAAAAGGCACTGAACTCTAAAATACAGGATAGTCTGGAATGGCAGCATTTACACTGTTGAGTAAATTTTTACAAAAGCTGTTGCTAAGTCTGCGTGCAGATGCTTTCAGGATATTGACTCCTGGGTCTCGGGTTCAAAACTGACCTCCAGTTTCTTTCTGTCCTCCTTCCTACTCAAGTCGTCACAGCTCTCAAGGAGCAGATCGGCTGGAGGTACAGCCTGCTCTTCGTGGGGCTGCTGCAGCTCAACATTATCGTCTGTGGGGCTCTGCTGAGACCAATCATTATCAGAGCCCCAGAGTCACCGAGAACAGTCACCCACGAGAACCGCAAAGAAGTGCAATATATGCTTGAGAACGAGAAAACGCGAACCTCGCTGGACTCCATTGACTCAGGAGTAGAGCTAACTACCTCACCGAAAAATGTGCCTAGCCACGCTGCCGCGGAGCTGGAGCCCAGGGCTGACCAGCAGGTCCTGGGGAAGACTGGCTCTGTGCACAGCGAGAAGAAAGTCCCGCTGTTAGACTTCTCCATTCTGAGAGAGAAGAGTTTCATCTGTTACGCACTGTTTGGCCTCTTTGCCACGTTGGGATTCTTTGCACCCTCCTTGTACATCATTCCTTTGGGCATCAGCCTCGGCATTGACCCTGATCGCGCTGCTTTTTTATTATCCACGATGGCGATTGCTGAAGTCTTCGGAAGAATTGGAGCCGGCTTCCTCCTCAACCGAGAGCCCATTCGTAAGATCTACATTGAGCTCATCTGCGTCATCTTACTGACTGTGTCGCTGTTTGCCTTTACTTTTGCCACTGAATTCTGGGGTCTCATGTCATGCAGCATATTTTTTGGGGTTATGATTGGAACAATAGGGGGGAGCCACATTCCCCTGCTGGCGGAGGATGACGTGGTGGGAATTGAGAAGATGCCCTCGGCAGCTGGTGTCTACGTGTTCATTCAGAGCATCGCGGGGCTGGCGGGACCACCCCTGGCAGGTAATTCAAACTCACAGCACACCGGCGCGGTCTGCACCCCTAGTATCCTGTTTGAGTCTAATTTCAAAACCTAAGTCTGCTTTTACACTGCCGTAGGGTTTTAGGGCTGCTAAGGATTAGAGGCCCAGTCCTCTTTGATTTAAATATGAGGAAACAGGGGCAGAAGAATTGAAGCCAAAACAGCCATGGTGTACTGAGTGACTAAGCCAGGATTCGAACCTGTGTCACCAGGTTCGAGTTGCCTCAGACTTTTTTTTCTTTTTTGGCAGAGTCCTCTCACTTTGTAGTTTAGCTGGCCCTGTACTTGGAGCTTGAAGCGAGCCTCTTGCCTCAGGCTCCCAAGTGCTGGGATTCCAGGCGGGTGCCATCATACCTGGCTCCCAGGCCCTTTCTGTCATCTTCCTTATCCATCCCTAGAGAGGAAACCCATATCTGATCTTCATAACCAATCTGACTTTGGGAAAAACGGAACTAAGGGACTTCTGTAGGTCGTTTTCCTTTCTTAGGAAAGGTGTTTGGGAAGTGAGCCCAACAGCATTCTGCAGATACTTACTGGATTAGGACAGAACACTTCTTTGTTAGAATAGAAATACCTGAAATGAACACAAGCAAAATCACATAGCTTCTTCCATTACTTAAAAACATTACCGTTTAAGCTGGGTGCAGGGGCCACACCAGTCTCCCCAGCTACTTGGGAGGCTGAGGCATAAGGATCCCAAGTCTAGGCGACTCAGTGAGGCCCCGTCTTAAAATAAAATTTTAAGAGAAGCTGGAAATATAGTCAGTGGTAGAGTGCTTGGCTAGCATGTGGGAAGCCCTGGATTCAGGCCCTAATACCCCACCAAAAAATAGAGTATTATCTTTTCCAAAAAATACGCATCCAACCATCCCCTATTATGGGTTCTTTACTAGGGCAGATCGTGAAGAACAGCAGGCAGCTTGGTTCTCTCTAGCGCTTACTTCACGGGGCTGTGTGTTTACTTCTCTCTCCAGCCTAAGCTGAAATCTGGGCCTTCAGTGTTGTTCTTTTCTTGAAAAGTAAAAAAGGTAGAGAAATGGAGCAGCAGGTTCTACACCGGGCGGTGAGCCGGGTGAGAGGCTTCATGTGGCAGTGATGTTGCTAATGTCGCCAACACTTTCCCCCAGGTCTGCTCGTGGACCAAAGCAAGGTGTACAGCCGAGCCTTCTACTCGTGTGCGACCGGCATGGCTATGGCCGCCGCATGCCTCGCCTTGGTGAGGCCGTGCAAGCAGGGCCTGTGCCGGCATCCCCAGTCGGGGCCCACACAGCGAGAGAGCCCCCGTGGGAAGGCGCTGCAGGACATCCCCGAGGACTTTCTGGAGATGGACCTCGGGAAGATGGAGCCCAGAGTTCATGCGACAGCGGAGCCAGTGTGATGCATTTTCATGTAACAGCGGCTGCTGCGCTGGTTGGAAAGGGGGGCCCCGGGAGGCGGGGGGCAGAGGAGCTAAGCACTGAGCTCCACCTTCAAAGGGAATGTACGTGTGAACAGCACCACCACCATGTCTTTCCTTTCCGCTGTTTTCCTTTTCTGTTTTTGAAGCCAAAATGAAAACCACCATCTGTGTATGTCTGCCTCTATTCAGTAGCAATACAAAGATATAGAGAAGGACTCTGGTTCACATTCCATGATCAAAATAGTGACATGAATTTGCAAAGTGGTTCTAAGTGCACACTCACATGTAAGAAATTCCTACTTGAGAACAGAAAATGACATCTACCCAGGTCCCTGAAATGGAATTGGCCATGCCCAAACCAGAATACCTTCAATCACTGAAAAATACTGTTTTCAGAAATACGAGTAAAGTTTTTTTAATTAAAAAAAATGCTGAGTTTCCTTTAATAAGTTACAGCCTCTGAGTTTTCTAAATATTGCATGAGAATGAAGGATCCCGTAGTTTAAGAGCAAACATTTGAGTAATAAGCAAACAACTTGACAGTCTATGTAACTTGGACTTCATAAATGTGAAGATTACCACTTCTTTTTACGGCCAGTCATCACAGAAGTATTTCAATACAGAATACACTAAATTACATTTAAAAATGTGTTTCCTGTCGCTTTTAGTTATTCAGAAATATGTGATTGTAATGTCCTTAATTTAAAGCACTATTTATTATTAAGTTATTCTAGGGTAACCGAAGTAATCAAAAGAAATGAAAAGGATTCTGAGACACATACGGCATTTTTACCTCCTTCTTGCAATCCTCTACACGTCCCACAGGACAGTTTTTATCCTGTACACGGCCCATTCGTGATGGCCCCAGTTTGATTAACGGCAATGTGTGCTACTTATCAGGCAAGAAAATAATGGATAGCAATCGCCTTAGCTCTGAAAATCATGTGTTGATTATTAGCTAAGTATACTTGAGGATCTTATCTGATCAAAATTACATCTTGCTTATTTGGTTACAGCATTTCTGATTTTGAAAATGATCATCACTGTTGAAGTCTTTCTGTATTTGATTTGGGGGTAGCAACATCGTATCACCGTCACGGGTTACCAGTTGCAATTTACATCTGCCGTAGAACCTGACTTGACCTACGCTGCCATACGTGTCAGGTCAATGTTCTGGAGTCATGTTCTATGTTTAGTATTTCTCATGTTAGCAGTTTTCTGTAAAGAGGATAACAGGTGAGCCATGTCCTCACCTGTTTTACTGAATCTCACCTTACGGGTGACGGTCAGTGCATGCTGCTCCACCCTTACTCATCTTTACTGTTAATTTAAGACAACTCAGGGGGAAAACATAACAAGCCTAGTTTGGTTCCAGGTAAACACAAGCTTGAATCTTTCTCTGCACTGAAAGGAGAGTGGCATAGTTCATCACTACCGGCTACGTTTTTGTATAGCATTTTATCAGCCATAGAAATAGGACAATCTGTAACCTCCGGGGAAGGTGCAGGAGGAAATGACAAAGTGTCTAACACAGACACACCTGAAACAAGGTAGGCCCGCAAGTGTCTGTCGCCGCTTGGAGAAAGCCTCCAGCCGCGGGAGCTTTGCACACTTTCACCACTTCAGCACTTTATGGGATATTTTGTACTATGAATGTTCAATGCAACTTAGTATTTATAACTGATTTCTGAGAGATCCGCTCTATGTCCATTCTGTTAACTGCATGAGAAAAAAAAATGTATGCCAATTTCAGTATGTCGATAATCAACTTTAAATGTTTGGAAGAAAATAAAAAATGAGATTGCTGATTTCTTCTGTATTAGTGACATTCTGGTACTTCTAGATTTGCAATAAATTTATGGCTTTTTCTATAAAGAGACTCAGTTTTCTCTCTGCTAAGCTTTATTCCTTATAGCATTCAATGCTGTTGTCCAGTAGAGCTATAAAAACTGCAATAAATTCATTTTACGTAAATGCTTTTTAAGATTGTTCTGCAAAACCTGTTTAGCTCTATGCCAGACGTACAATTTCTCAAGTCATCTACTGAACTTGTCATTGAAAACAGAACAATACAGCACTCAGTGCTTCCGTCTCGCTCTCGCTCACCGAGACATAACACCTGCGCCCTCGGCGTGCAGGAGGAAAGCTCTGGCTTGCCCGAGGTTCCAGAGGCTTTGGCACACCGTTGCTGGCCCAAGGCAGTGTGACAGTGGTGCAAGGGCCTGGCAAAGAAACCCTCTTCACCTGGTGGCAGCCAGGAAGCCACAGAAAAAGGGAGGCGCCGCTGCCACCACCGAGGGAGATGAGCCCTGCAGGGCCTCCGAGCAGACCCTGCCTCACAGCAGGCCAGCTGCCCTGCCCCATCAGCCGCCTTCCAAAAGCCCCACCTCAGAGCGCAGAGGTAGCCACCAGGACATCAACCTTAACTCCTTCCTGCAAATGCCTGAAAGCACCTAAGAAAATAATTAGATAACTTAAGGGAAGTATTCAATGATAGATAACAGGAGAGGGAGAGAAAAATTCAACAGTGGGACCCTTCCATCACTATCTCCACTAGCAGGCCCCTTGACCAGCCGCCTTACTCCCCTCCTCTGATGAGAACCCCTCAGCACAATTGCACGGAAGCCTTGCAGGTCACCCCGCCCCGTGCCCCCACATTAATAGCACTCCTGTCCCTACAGCCTCTGACACGTGATTTATAGATGACAGCTGAACCAACACGGACACAAA
Organism: Octodon degus; assembly: GCF_000260255.1. Lineage (NCBI taxonomy): Eukaryota > Metazoa > Chordata > Mammalia > Rodentia > Octodontidae > Octodon > Octodon degus. The sequence continues at coordinate 7,447,039 of NW_004524609.1, read as the reverse complement.
AGGGCAGGCTGTGCCATAGTGAGTGGGTCTAGAGTAACACAGGCAAGTCCACTGCCACCAGGGACATCTCCACAGAAGGCGGAACTTGGCGCTCTCACGCCAGCCCTCACCGCAGCCAAGGACAAAATCACACACATTGAGTGGATGAAGGATATCCATTCCCAGGCTGCCATCTGGCAAGAAAGGTCTACTCAGCACCCAAGGAAGTCCTCTCACCAGCGCACCCTTGTCCTCAAGCTTCTGGAAGCAGCGCGACCTAAGCAGGGAGTGGTCATTCACGGTAGAGGCCACCAGCCCCCACCCGGCCCTTATGTCTCAGGGCAACACCTTCGCCAACACACAGGCCGAGTTGGCTGAACAACAGCCCTCCCCTTCCCATTCTCTTCCCCTTGTCCCCAACACCCTTCCCTCACCTCAGTACTCACCTAAACAATGCCAATGACTCCACAAAACCAAACTACAGCCAAAACATGCAGGGATGCATCGTCCATGGATCAAAGCGTCTCCTCTCAGTTCAACAGGCTTAAATACCATCATCGATCTACACAGTTGCTTTCATGCGGTATCCAAGCTTTATATAAACTCCAGTCACTACCCAACCCTCCCTAAAAACCATTATTCACCAAGTCCCCCAAGGGTGTCACCTCTGCCAAAACCTCTACTCAGGGACACTTACCTCCCGCTTCTTTCCCAACCCACCAATTTCATGGACACACTCCAGGCAAAGATGGGCAGATTGATTTTACACACATGCCTCCTCGTCTCTTCTTACCTTTGTATGCACTTCTTGGAATGAATAGAGGCCTTTCCCACCATGCAAGAGACTTTGGATGTAGTTAGCAAAACTCTTATGGAAGAGATAAATAACCACACACACCCCCATTTGGCCTACCCCGATCCACCCAATCAGACAGCAGACCAGCTTTTATTTCTCAGATTACCCAGCAGGTATCCTCAGAGCAAACATCCCTTGGCACCTAGACATACCATCCCACCCACAGTCTTCAGGGAAAGGAGAAAAGGCAAATGCTCTTCTAAAAACACACCTCATAAAACCTACTCTAGAACTATACTTACCCTGGCCTCAGCTCCTTCATCCCTAACTTGACTTGGGGCCCTTCCCAGAGCACCCACTTTTCCAAGTGCCTTAGGCATGGCAGACCATTCCTGCTTCACAACTTTTCCACCTTTGTTCTTGCCCTGCCATCACCAGGGAATGGGGCCTCGAGACGCCTATTAACTCTTGGAGGTTCTTCTTCCTCCCCGCCACAGAATGGCAGCTGATTTTACATTCAAACTCCTCCAATGCAAACAACTTGATTCCCGAGTGATAGGCTCCGCCCACATTGCAAAAAAAAAAAAAAAAAATGATCCTCGTCCTCTTCTTTTCCTTTCCTGCTCATTTCTACTGCTGAAGCTGCTGCTTCCCAACCTAAAGGTTTACGAACACTTTTGCCTTGATGACCCTTCATACCGGAAAAATTGTAGCACCCTCAAGCATGTGTATGAAGAGATAAAAGACGCCCACTGTCCCCTCAAGCCCCTGGATTCTACCTTTGCCCTGTCTGTGGGGAGAGATGTGATGACAATTTGAACTTCTATTGTGCCCTGTGAGGATACGAAACTATCAGGTCTCCACGACAGCATCCACTGGACTGGTAACAATCCACACACCTCCCTCAGGATGGGACACCACCCATGCCTCTCATTCTGTAACTGTAGTGTTTGGCAGGTCAATAGCACCATCAAAAACCCTCACCATGATGTCTGGGATACGGAAGCCATTTCTATAGGCCCAACAGACCAGACCTTCCTGGGTTCTTTCTTAAACTAGTCTGCCTTTCTATTTTTTTTTTTTAATTTTTTTTTTTTGAGACAGGGTCTGACTATACAGTTCCAGCCGGCCTTGTGCTCACATTTGTAGCCCCCAGACTGGTCTCAAACTCACAGAGATCCTCTTGGCTCAACCTCCTGAGTACTGGGATTATAGGCATGTGCCACCACGCCTGGCTCTGGGACCGCATGGTGGGTGTGACCACATCCGGGACCAAGACCGAAGGGCATGTGGGGCTGGGGATCAAACTTGGGTCCCTGTGCTTGCCAGGTAGGTACTTACACCACCGAGCTATCCCTTGGGTCCCTATGCCTCATTTTAACACCCAACACTTCTCAACTCGCCATACTGTCCACCATTTCCCAATCCTTCAAACCTCTCCTCGGACTACACTACAACCCCTATACATTCCATTGTAAGAAACAATGGACTTGGCCCCTACACATTGTAATACATTCCAACTCATGCAGAAGCCTTTGCTGTAGGCTCTGCCAATTTTTCTGACTGCTGGTTCTACTTGTCTTTCCATTAAGAACTGTACATGGCCTACCCCATGCTGTCAATACTTCTTCTCTCCTGACCCATTCTAAGGGGAAAAGTGTTGGACCCTTCCGCCTGGCATCTCAGTACAAGTGGCCTAAAAATCTCTCTTGCATCCGGCACCCTGACCCTTCCCGATCTTCCTCCCCTAAAGTGGGAGATCTAAACTTCTGCACACGTTTCCTCCTGGGTCCCGACACCTCAAACCTCCTCTCCCCTCCCCATGGACTATTTTCCGCCTGTGGCCAGGGAACTTTTACCTGCCTCCTGCCCACCTGGCAAGGCCCCTGTGCTCTGACCATGGCGGCCCCACATGTCTCCCTGGCCACCAGGGGCCAAGTGCATCTTTTCTTGCCTACAAAACTTGTCTCAACATCGGTCTCACAAGGCGGCCTATGTGTTTCCAGTCCTGGTGGGTTTGTGTCTCTTTTCAGAAGTTATTGCTGGCTTGGGCGCAGAGGAACTGGCCCAGCCCACCACCTCTGCTCTGGGCTTTCTGCCAATCGCTCTGCGTCTATTTACAAGGTTACAGCAGCCATCACTTTCTCCAAACCCAAACCAACTCACGGACAGCGGTAGTCCCTCAAAACCATGGAGCTCCTGATGTCCCCACAGCAGCAAAAGGGGGACCTGCCTCACGCCCAGGAACAATGCTGCTACTCTGGTAACTAGTCAGGCATCATCCTGCAGAAAGCACACGAACTGCATGACCTTGACACCAAGGCTCTTCCTTCTTGGTCCTCCTCCTGGTGGCCCGATCCTGGCTCCTGGACATCTGTCTGCCTCCCTCTCTTGGCTCCGCTAATCATGATAACAGTCCTACTACTCACAGCACCTCTTCTTCTTAATCTTTTTCAAGATTTCTCCAATGCAGAATGCGAGCTTTCACCACCAATGAGTTTCTCATCCTGGCGGAGACCCCTGGCACCGGCTTCCACAGGAGCTGACTCCTCGTCCCCACAACCACCCCACCTCTGTCACCTGAAAGTAGCTGCAGAGAGTGGTCGCCCCTTTAACAACAAAAAGGCGGGAATGATGGGTCTGTGCCCAGGTAGCGATCCTCCCGGTCATCACGTGCACTGATCCCAGAACAAACCAGGAATTCTCCACCTCCTTTCCTCAAGTTAACCATGAATTTCTTTTGATTTTCGGGGCGCCAACCCTCCCCCAATCAGCGCCTGTTAGGACGCAGCACCGCCCACGTAAGCTCCGCCCCTAGCCCAATCTGATAAAAGCTCCAACCTCTGTCTCCACCCCAGGGTCTCCAGCTTCTCCCCGGCAGCCCTCCTGCACCCAGTAGTAAAGGATTTCTTTTTTCAACCTTTTTAAAAAGATTTATAGGGCCGGGGAGATGGCTCAGTGGAATAAGTGCTTCCCTGGCAAGCACAAGGTCCTGAGTTTGATCCCGGTTCTGAAAAAAAAAAAAAAAAAAAAATGTATTTATTTGGTACAAGGTCTTGCTACTCAGCGCAGACTCATAGTGATCCTCCTGTCTCAGCCTCCCCAGTGCTAGGATTGCAGGCGTGCGCAACCACACCCTGTTTCCATGTCTGGCACTGCATGCGGTACCAGAGATCGAACCCAGGTCCTTGCGCCTGCCAAGCAGGCACTTAGACCGCCAAGCCATCTCCCTGCCCAGGATTTATTTACTTTCACCCACTTATTTCGTGCCAGAGGGGCACAGAGCCACATAATCATGGACTAAAATCAAGAACCAAAATAATCTCTCCACGTCTTAAATGGCTTATCTCAGGGATTTTGTCACCAAGAGGGAAAGTTAACTAACACAATTATGTAAATTCAGTTATCGGATAGTCCCACGAATTTTCATAACCTCTAAGTAAACAGCACAGACTCCAGGCCAGGCCACTCCAGGCCAGATTGGCAAACTTTTTCTATAAAGGTCCAAAGAATAAACATTAAAGGCTTTACAGGGCATTGAGGTCTCCATGGAAACCATTCATCTCTACTGTTACAGGTGAAAGGCAGCCATAGAAAACATGCACATGAG
>NW_004524609.1:7440102-7442159 GCF_000260255.1 Octodon degus | reverse complement strand
CACACACACACACACACACACACACAAATAAATAAATGTTTAAAAAAATAAATTACATGAAAACATTAAAGCCACTATTAGCTTGAATGCAATTCTTAAAATGGGTGGTAGACTGGCTTTGGCCTGTGGACTGCAGTGTCTCGCCCCTGCTCCACCTATCCGTAACTCTGGAAAGGACTGACACCACAACTCTGAAAACTAATAATCCTGACTGGCACGAAAGCAAGGTGACAGTCAGAGTCCTTCTGGGATCACGGCTGCCACAGACAGGAAGGACCAGCCAGGAGAGCGCACATTTACCTATTTCACTCTTATTTTAGTTGGTAGGTATTGCAGTGCTGGTGCTTGAACGCACAGCCTTCACACTCAGCTACAAGCCCAGCCTGAGTGTGTGTGTATGCGCGCGCGCGCGTGTGTGTGTGTGTGTGTAACAAGGTGCCCCTAGTGCCCTGTCTCGGCTCAAGTCTGTGATGCTCCTGCCCAGCCTCCCAGAGTGCTGGAATAGCAGGCATGAGCTATCACACAGATAGTTGTTAATTAATGATCAGGTGTTACTTTGTGTAATGAAAGAAATTCTATTTTCTTAGCGTTTAGGAAGCTGAGGCAGGAGGATCACTGCAAGTAGAAGCCCAGCCTGAACTGCACAGCGAAATCCTATCTCAAAAAGTCAAAATAATAATAATAATAATAATAATAATAATAACAACAATGTTTTGCTTTAGTATGAGTGCAAATTACTTCCATGCCCCAAAGTACAATTATTCCAGTTTTTAAAAGGAGTTAAGGCTCTTTGGTCTCGGCAGCACAAGCAAGATGACAAAGGGAACGTCATCCTTTGGAAAGCAAAGTGTTGTAATAAGACGCACACATTGTGCCGCCGCTGTGGCTCTAAGGCCTACCACCTTCAGAAGTCGACTTGCGGCAAATATGGCTATCCCGCCAAGCGCAAGAGAAAGTATAACTGGACTGCAAAGACTAAGAGGCGAAATACCACCGGAACTGGTCGAATGAGGCACCTAAAAATTGCGTATCACAGATTCAGGCATGGCTTCCGTGAAGGAACGACACCTAAACCCAAGACAGCAGCTGTGGCAGCGTCCAGTCCATCTCGAGAACTGCAGCAATCACTCAAAATAAATGCTTTGGTTTTTAAAAGATTAAAATAAATAAATAAAAGGAGTTTGAGGCTGGGAACCTCAGCATTCAGGAGGCTGAGGCAGAAAGGTCGCCGCAAGTTCAAGTCCAGCCTAGGCTGCATAGTGAGTTCAAGTCATCTCGCTGGACTATAGAGTGAGATCTTGTCTCAAACATAAATGAACTAATTTTAAAAAATAAAAATGAGTTAAGAGCCCTTTTAAGATAAATAAATATTTTTATTTATTTATTATTTTTAATTTTAGGGAAGGGTCTACAGGGTGTTCAGGGTCTCACTACTAGAATGGACTCGCAGTGAGCTATTTACAGCCTCCCAAGAGCTGGGATTACAGGCACAAACCGCCATGCCCAGTCTCACTCACTGCCTCAGTGAGCCCTGGGGGCGCGGCTGGCATGGCAGGCCCAGGGGTAGAAACCCTGGCCCCTGTGCCTGCTTGCAGCACTACTTGGCTGGCCCCCTAAGATAAATGTATCTTTAATTGATTCAATGTTTCCGGCCCTTTTTACAAAGTTATCAAATTTTGTACATGTGCAATGTAGGCAGGCCTGGTGGTGCACACCTGTAACCCCAGCACTCAGGAGTGCAAGGTGGAAGGATTTCCACAGGGCAAGACCAGCCTGGGCTACACTGGTAAGTTCCAGGCCAGGCTGGGATACATATCAGGACCTTTTCTCAAACACCCAACAGGGCAGTGAGGATAGTTCAGTGGCCTAAATGCCTGCCTGGCAAGCACAAGGACCCAGCTCAGTCCTGTACCGCATGCCGTGCTGGCCACCAAAACCGGGTGTGGTGGCGCATGCCTGTAATCCCAGCACTGGGGACGCTGAGACAGGAGGATCACTACAAGTCCCCGCAAGACCCTGTACCAAATACAAAAATAATAATAATGAAAAGAAACCAC
>NW_004524609.1:7407378-7439127 GCF_000260255.1 Octodon degus | reverse complement strand
ACCGTGTGGACTCCCACAGCAGCTCACTCCCCTAGAATTCGACCAGAACTTTCAGAAGGTCCCCTGAGCCCAATATGGTGACCCACAACCGTTATTGCAGTAGTCAGGGAAGGTGAAGCAAAAGGATCTCAAGTTCAAATCCAGCCTGGGCAATTCAACAACTTGGTGAGATTTCGTCATTCAGGGTGAGATTTCCAGGCTTGGTCCCCAGTAGAGTGAAACAGATCCTCTGCCCGGATGGCCATTTATTCTTGGGCCCAACTTTGCCCCGAGCTCCAGCCTCAAAAATACCCATGTGCAGAAGGCAGAGGCCAACCAGGCATCTCCAACGTGGAATGTCCTCAGAGGAACTCTGGCTCCTGCTCCTCTGACCCACAAATCCTATCAACTCTACTTTCTAAATATATCCAGAATCCTTGGCCAGCTCTACCTGACCCGGATCCAAGCCTGTACCATCTTCACTGGATTATTACAGTAATCTCCCAGCTTGTCCTCCTGCTTCCACTCGGGCTACACACCGCCCCTGCCTTCATTCGCACATGGATCCTCCCTCCAACCCCCCAATCCCATCCCCGCCCTGGAACTGGGGAGCCGGGCAGGACCTTCTGCTTGGTAGGCAGGTGCCTATGCCGCTGAGCAAGCTCCCCAGCCCTTCATGGGTCCTTTCAAGGCACAAAACAGACAGACGTCCTTACCGTCCTTACCGACGGACCTGACCAGCTGCCGGGCTGCTGTCCCTCTCCCCCGCTGCAGCTACGCTGGCCCCTGGTTATCTTAGCGCTCCTCGATTTGTTCTTCCTGTCCCAAGGCTAGGACCTCGTCTCCTTCCTGGTACCTCCTTCTCGTAGAAGTGGGTAAGCTGTGACCTTTCAATTTGGCCACTTCTAAAAATCACCTGCTATGGACGAGAAAAGAAAAACTATCTTCTTCAAGATAGTAAAGTTTGTTTTTCCTTTTTTTTTTTGCAGGGTGCATGGGGGACACTGAGGACCAAACCCAAGGACAATCTACCACTGGACTACAGCCCCAGATTTTAAAAACATTTTGTTTGAGGCAGGTTCTTGCTAAGTTGCCTTAGGGGACTGCCGCAGCCTTTCGATCCTGCCTCAGCCTCCCTGAGGGCCGGACTAACAAGTGTGTATCACCACACTTAGCTCCAAATTCTTTACTCGGACACTAAGTCTTAAAAGCACTGGTTTGCGCCTTGATTTTCTACCTCCTCCACTTGTACACTCAGATGGTAACGGTTTTGCTCGCTGCTATCCTATCCCCAAGATGATGGGCAGGGCCTAGCACTCTAAATGGTACTGTAGCCGGGGAGATGGCTCAGTAGAATAAGCGCTTCCCTAGCAAGCGCAAGGGTCTCAGTTCAATCCCCAGTTCCACCAAAAAAAAGTAATCCTTTAAGGGCTGGTGAGATGGCTCAGTGGTCTAAAGCACCTACTAAAACAAGCTTAGCAAAACACAAGGACCGCGGTTCGATCCCCCAGCACCACATGCCAGCCAGCCCCGCCCCCTGGTGGGCTGAGCTGGCCACACACACACACACACACACACACACACAAAATAAATAAACTTTAAATGGTACTGTATACATATGAATGAATGAAGCAGTTATTTCTCACCACCTCTCCCCTTACAGAGGAAAAAAAAAGTAGCTATTCCCAAACTGGGCTGAAAAGCCTGGGGCTGCTGTGAACTAGCTCGGTGGCACTCATGAACCTGTGCTCAGGACCCGTGAGTCCAGCGCCTGAGCACGGGCTTCCCAGAGCCCCGCAGGAGTCTCCAACGCGGGGGTGCCAGCGCTCAGAATGGAATACTGATCCACGCACAGAGGTGGAACAGAACAGGGGAGAGGTTATCCCAGCAGTAAGACCGCAAATGGAGGGCTGTGAGTGTTAATAGATAGCCCAACCTAACCTTTCGCCAGGAGAGCTCTTAAAAACATTCTATGTGTACTTGAAACATAGTAACTGTACATATTTATAGGATACAATCTATCACCCCAGCCACTTCGCCTTCCTCTTTTTTTTTTTTGCTGAGAACATTCCAACTCCTGCTACTAGCTACTCTGACATATAAGGCTGACTTTTGGGGGTTTGGTTTTGCAGTGCTGAGAACCCATCAGGCACTCTACCACAGAGCTATGTCCCTAACGCATCTGCCAGCGTTAGATAGCTACGTCTCTACGCCCCATCACATGACTGCTATTTTCTTCCATGATGCATTTGTAAACGCCACAAAGTACTTTTTTGAATATTGTACCTTCCTTTTTTTGGTTTTTCTTTTTCTCTCTCCCATCACCCCAGCTCTGCACTCTCTCCCCTTTTTGGTCCTAAGGCAAAAAACCATTGACTAATTTTTCTTACTTTGAACAACCTCGGAGGGCCCCACTTGAAAAAATAAGTTGAAGGTGTAATCTTATAATCCCTTTTATAAACAATATGAAAAAAAAAAGTGGTTTGGTTTTCAGCTGGGGTAATTTCATGAGGTCATGTAACATAGTAAGAAAATGATGCGGAGCCTGACAGAAAAATGGGGGGCCGGGGAGATAGCTCAGTAGAATAAGTGTTTTCCTGGCAAGCACAAGGTCCTGAGTTCAATCCCTGGTACCACCAAAAAGAAAAGAAAAATGGAGACTGGATCTGCCACTGGTTCAGTGCACACAAGCCCAGGTGACCACTGCTTGTCCCCGCATCTGCCAAAGGAAAGGAACTATTCCCATTCAGCGGTCTCTCTGCAGCTCTGCTTTCTGATCACAAAGGAAACAGCTCAGGTCCTGTAGCGGTGAGGGGGAAGAAGGTAGGTTGGAAAACCCAATGCACACTGGACTCCAGAGGCCCCGTGGTGTGCCGCCGGGAGCCCTGCCGGCCCTCTCCACTGGCTCCATTTCAGGACGCATCTTCCCAGGTAGAAATCTGGATGAATACACAATGCACAAGCCACAAGCCATATGGTCAGTTCAAAGACAGATGCGCTATGTGCAATGCATACCAGATTTTAAAGAATTGATATTTAAGGGGTCTGGGAGATGGCTCAGTGGAATAAGTGCTTCCCTGGCAAGCACAAGGGCCTGAGTTCAATCCCCGGTACTGTTTTTTAAAAAAAAAGCAAACACATAGTAAACCTGAGGCCAACTTAGACTGTATAGCAAAATCCTGTCTCAAAAAAACAAAACAAAAAAAAACCCAAAAACCAAAAAACCCACAAGATATTATTTCAATATGTATTCATTATAAATATTGACATAATTTATGTTATTTTTATTTTATCTTTTATGCTAATTTTAAATAGCAATTCTTTATTTTTATTTATTTGTGTGTGTGTGTGTGTGTGTGTGTGTGTGTGTGTGTGTGTGTTACTCTATTGAGCCATCTCCCCTCAGATTTACTATGTATCTCAGGCTGGCCCTAGAGCTCACCAGCGATCCTCCTGCCTCAACTCCAGAGTGCTGGTATTACAAGTGTGTGCCACCACAACCTGGCTTGAAATATTTTCCATGCATTCTATTAAATTAAATATGCGAGTGAAATTTATTCCACCTCCCTTTTGCATTTGCTAACGAGGCTACTGAAAAAGTTACAACTGTCCTCTGTGGCTTGTGCTGTCCCTCTGTCGGACAGTGCCGCGCTAGACATTGCACGCCAGCAGCTAGCAAGTAACGAAGTTCAAACTCTCAAATCAAGCACTTGGTACATGCCGAACGCGAACAGGCTGCACTCACACTGCTTGGAGGCCGTCGCCATCCTGATTTTCAAGGCCGTGCCCAGGGCGCGCACAGGAGGGTGTCGCCCAAGCCTCCCAGAGGCTGGCGGCGGCGGCCGTGGGGGAGGCTCCGCTCGGTCCCTGACGCCGGGCCAGGCCGGGCCAAGCTGCAGAGGAGCCCGCGGGGGAAGTCCCGGACGGAAACAGGTGGCGGCCAGCTGCAGGCAGCCCAGGTCCGCGGCAGCCCACGGCGCTTCCTGGTCGCGAAGGCCCGGGCGGGCGGCGCAGGGCCGCTTAGCAGTCCCGCGGCTGCCTGCGCGGAAGAGGACGGCCCTGGCCCAATCCTTCTGTTTAACCCTCTCGGTTAAGAGCTTGTGGCCTGTGGCTGGGGAGATGGCTCAGTGGAATAAACACTTCTCTGGTAAGCACAAGGACTTGAGTTCAACCCCTGGTTCCCCTCAAAAAATTTGTGGACCAAAATGTCAACCTCCTCTTTCTCTCTGCGCTCTTTAAGTCACGTTGTTTCAGATGACATTTAGGCCCTGGACAGCTATTCTCTATCAATTCATTATTTCACTCATTTAGGATGTGCAGGACGCCATCGGCTTGAACTTCTGCTTAGTACAAATCATTTAAAAACTAAAGATTTCACTAGAGTACATAAAATTTAGTTGCAATTTCACTAGAGAACATAAAATTTAGTTGCAATTGGCAGTTTTTACTTTTTAACAACAAGAAACTGTTCAGGAGCATAGAGAAAATAGTTAAAACTGCAAAGGAATTGCTCGCGACAGTTTTGCACACAAAACTTGTCACTTTTTAAGAATGATGGGCTCCAGGAGCTCTTGGTCCCCGCCCTGGTGCGGAGTAGGCGGAGGAACTCTGGATCTTTCCAGATAACTGGAACTCGGATTCACGGACTACTAGGTCAGCTACACAGCTGAGGCCTCCTGGGTTTGACTGCTGCTTGCAAAACTAAAACTGTATTTATTTCATAAGACAATCTGAAAGGACTACTTTAAAATAAAACCCATGAACGTAATCCATAATATTCCATGTGCCATGTTTCTTTTCAGTGTTAAATGATCAAGAATTCGAATTAATTTTAATAGCAAACCATTATTTTTTAGAGTAACCTAATATATTTTTTTTTCATGCAATCTCAGCACTTGTAATCAGTGCTGGGATTACAAGCATAGGGGAGGGCGGGGAAGCACACGGTGTTCCAGGGCTGGCATGGCGCGTGGTACCTGGGATCCAACTCACTTGCCAGGCAAGCACTTAGACCGCTGAGCTACTCCCCAGCTCCTTAAAGGGATTTAAAAAGAAAAAAAAGGAAGTTAGATTCAATTATAAAATGATTTAAATCATACTATATAAAACACAGCCAAAGAATTTAAGTGTCAAAATACAAAGAAACGATTACCCTAGCAGAAAGGCAAGAAGGGGAGGTGGGAGATGCAGCCACTCCCTGGTACCCCATAGTGAAACGACACTCTGGGGTTGTCACACTTCGGGGATATACCGCTCTAGCAGAGATGGTCTGTCAGGGCTGAGGGGTCGACGCGTTCACCACCCTGGCACAGCCCGACGCCTGTCCTGGGCACCTCGGTAGCCTGATAGCACAGCCATTGCACTCCGACCTCTAAGGCCTTCACAAGGCTGCGGTGAGCAAGACCCTCCAGACATACCCGAGCTGCTCTAGGCCCGCGGGACCCGCACAACTTCACAAGTGAGCGCGCCACTGCGCACTGTCTGTAGGACTCCTCACATATGACTCAGCAGCTGGGTGAGGAGCGGGACTTGACGCCCACTCCAGAGCTTGCTGTGAGGACCACTGGTATTTTCACTTGTAAATAACCTTGAGAGCACTATTTTAAGCTTCTCAATGTTGATACAGGCTGTTTCCTTCAGGCTTGGGCTGATAAACAGCAAGAAAAAATAAAATGTCAGGTTCCCAGAGTGGGAAAAGCATTCAGAACAGACGTAGGTGGCAAAGACAGAGCTCAGCAGAGCTCACGGGTGAGGCGGGCTCAGGCCCCTCAAGGCCAGCGCCACTTCTAAGGGCAAAAGCCCCCCGGAAATCCGTGCTGGGCAGCGCAGGAGGCTGTGGTGGGCCATACTGGGCCATTTCCATTTATTCACTTGCAGTTACTGCTAATCCTAGCTCTCCCTGTAGGACAAGCACACTGGAGGAATGGCAATGGGGTACTTACTACTGCCACTGACCAGGGTGGCAGGACGGAAGAATTTACGGGATCGTCACTCAACATGAACCTCTTCTACGTCAGGTGCTTCAAAGATTGTATTGTGCTACTTTGACACAGTGTGGAATCAGGAAATTACTCCACCCAATGACAGCACACGGTACAAGAATTTATTTTATTCTATTTGAAGGTTCTTATTTTTGGAGAACAGCAAGGCATTTTATTATCCACTCTTTCCATTCCTTGAAGGATTCCACGGGTTTGGGCAAATTCACACTATCCTCACGACTATGTTTCGGGGTTGCTCTCGGTGTGCCAGCAGATTCGCCATCAATCCACCTCACCAGCGCCTTGAAAACAAAGGATGCGTTTTTAAAAATTTGTTTAAGATGTATGTTTTAGCCAAGCATGATGGCGCATTCCCGTAATCCCTGCACTCAGGAGGCTGAGGAAGGAGGATGGCTGCAAGTTTGAGGCCAGCCTAGGCTACACAGTGAGTTCAAGGCCACTGAACTGCATAGTAAGGTCATCTCAAAAATAAAAAATAAACAAAGATGCTTATTTTAGCAACTCACAGCAAAAACTTACAGGCAAGAGAACAGGGGTGTTTACATCACGTTACGTAAATCTATGACTTACGTGACCCTAATGATGTTGCATTTGATAACAATGATTATACAGACTAAGCATGATATAACGGGTGAGATAGCACACGGCAAAAATATACAAAATATAATTGTGAATCCCGGTCAAAAGTATGCGTAAGAAAAAAGACAAAAAAGAAGTCTGGATGTTTTCATACTGCTTACTGTAAGGTGGCACAATAATAGGAACACTCTCTCCTGCCACCTAAGTACTCCCCAAGGCATTCGGCGGTGCTTTTCACTCAGTGTGTATGTGCAAGTGCGCACAGAGGCCTGGGCTGACGTGTGTATGCAATGACACGGATACAGACCCCAAGCGCAGTCCTGTGGGTGTGCGGTCACACCGTGAGAGCACACATGCGTGATTCCTGGGGGGAGCAGGGACATCTGTGCCACGCACGCTCATGTACCTGAGATCACGCACTTTCCCTCCTTAAAGAAAAACATCCTTCCCTCCTAATGGACTCCACGCCTCCCCATCACGTATCTGGGAAGATAAGCCACATCTACACCCTAACATGGGTTTAAAACATGAACTGCACCACACAGAGCAGAATGCATTCCGGTCTGCAAAGTTGGCTCTCTAAATGGGTGTGAAAAAAAGAAGCTTCTTTTACCATTTTTCAATCAAACTGTAAAGTGGTCACAGGCATGCTCAAGTTTTTAAGGTTATTTCTTTGCATGTTGTTTTTCTAACCACAGCTTCCTGCTTATCTTTACACTAATTTCCTCTGATAAATTATAGCTATAGCGAAGGCCCTAGCAGCTTGCTACTGAAACAGCCACTTCCCGCCTCTTCGCCCTTCCCCAGCACTCACCTTGTATCTTTCTGCAATACTGAAGCCTATAGCACACTGCAACTTGCGTAAACAGATGGGGCAAAGGTTCAGAGGGCGTCGGTCGGCTTCCTCCAAGTGGTTGGAGCCCTGCATTAGGCATGCAAGCCACTGGCAGTGTCGCAGTCCAAATATATGCCCGATCTCATGGGTTAATGTCTGTAAGGCATTCACACTACAGCTTTACAGCACCATCATCAACAAGTGACATGTCACTTTTTTGTCTTACTTTTTCCAAGAAAGAGATTTACAGGAATCAACTCCCTATCATCCTCTAAACTCCACTCTGCCTAGATCTTAGGGTTGTAGTAATCTCTCATTTCTCCAAATGGTCCAATACTTTCCTTACCATTTTTAATTACTTCCCTGGACCAGAGTTGCTCCTCCTCAATACCACTAGTGTGCTGGGTGGTTAATTTGGTGCTGCGGGGAGCCATCCTGGACATTGAAGGATGCTCTGTAGCATCCCTGGCCTCTACCCACTAAACAACAGCAGAGCCCTCCTGCAATGGTGACAATCAAAAGTGTGTCCAGACACTGCCAAAGGTATCCTGGTAGCAAAATCCCCCCTCCTCTGGTTGAAACTCCTCTAGCCCAGTCGGGTAGTGGTTAGAGTTCAGATTCTGGGGCTCCTCCCCAGATGCTGACTCCAGAAGACTGAGAAGAAGAGGCTCGATCTGCACGCTGGTGCCACGTCAGCGGGTGCCAAGACAGGGCGCCCAGGCTCTGAAAACACAGCTCTAAGAGACTGCCTTCTCAAACCCTGACAAACAGTGTATGGAAAGCAGAACGTCTCTGGCCAGAATGGAACTCTGCCGCTGGCTCAGAAGCAAAGTAAAAATGGCAAGATGGGCTTTTCCTTCTTAAACAGCAAGGGTGGGGGTACATCAGGAACTGTCACAGCTCAGGACAGCCAGAGTCAGAAAAAGGCCCTTTGTCACTGAGATGCCAGAAAGCAGACAGGCCCCTCCAAAATCCTCAGGGAGAAGCTGGACGCGACCATGGCAGCCTGAGAGGGGACATTACGGTCACATACCAGAGCTCAGGAATTCAACTAAAGGCAAAGGCATGGTAAAGGGCTGTGTCTACCAGCAAGGCCAAAGCCTCACACCAGTATTGTGCGCTTCAGTATTACGACATCCAGTTAACCTGCTTTTGCTGATTATTTCTCTCAAGCAATATCCACCAACAGTATACAAATGATACAAACTCATTTATGATATTACCTTAAGGACCGCTGAAGAATGATTTAGGGAATTAAGATTTAAAAAAAAAATACTCTTACAGGAGTTTTTACTCACCTTACAGGACCGCAGCAGTAAAACACTAGTGATTTCAGGAATATAATAGTTATCAAAAATGGAATAATCGCTGGAAGATTTTTTCTGGAGCTTCTTCACTTTGCCTTCATAGTGTGAGCTATAGAAATCTCTGCCATACCTGGCGAAGCTGAATATCCCCACACCTGCAGAAAGAAGACCCAGAGTGAGGGCAAGATGCCTCAAGGAAGGACCAGAAGAGAGCCTGCCAGAACACTTGGCCGGGGACTGCGAGCCTGTCTTACTGTGCTCACATGGGCTTTGCTAAGATAAAGGAAGACTTCTGCCCCCAATTTCCCAGCCAAAGTCTTTACATGCTATCCAGTGTGCTCTGGCCTATAAAGTTCAGCTGACGTAAGGTCAAACTATAGGGAAACTGGGAGGTTCAGAGGATTTCTTCTCTCAAGTCTTTTTATCAAAGAACAGTCTACATCAAGGGCTCCTCAAAGGAACCATGAAAACTGGCCACATGAACGAGGCCATCACAGTTTTACCCTTCAGACTCAACAAACAGATCACATCAGTAAGGGTTGCTGGTTTCCCTCCTACCCTGCCACTCAAATGTCTAGGGACCCTAGTTTGGACCATGATTTTGGACAGAATGACCTTTTCTTCTTGCCCTCTCTACCCCACTCACATTTTTTGTTTTTTTTATTTTGGAACTGTAAATCAAACTCAAGACTTCACACATGCCGGGCAGGCCCCCACTCACGACACCAGAATAAACACCCTTGTAACTGACTTCCTGTATTACATTTAGAGTCGCTGTCCAGTCTCTGCATGCAAAGAGGTCCGTACATAACATTCTGCGGGGCACTGCTTCCTTTACACTGTCACTTGTATGTGCGTTTTTCTCCCAGTTGTTAACATGACAATGCTTTTTTTCCCCCCCAGGACTAGGGCTCAAACCCAGGGCCTCACACATGCTGGGTAAATACTAATGGACTACACCCCAATCCTGAAATATGGTTTGGTAAAGAAATAAATGAACTCATAATAAGTTTGTCCAAACCAATTCTATTTAAAAAAAAAAAAAAAAAAAAAAAAAAAAAAAAAAAAAGCTCACCTCACAGTCAAAAAGTCTACAATGATATCTGAAATTTAGGCAAATACAACATTCTGGAACTTAAGAAAAAAATGAATCTAATCATGCATCCCAAGTGGCCACAGGCCAAACAAGTGTCAGCCTACTCTGTATTGTAATATGTTTAGCAAGAATATTTCTATTTCCTACAAACAGAAGATTAGTTTCTTTAGTAATGTTTCTCAATTTGAAAATGCCAACCTTTAAACTTTGAGAAAACAAGGCCACCTGTAGTTCGATACTGACAGCAGAGCAGACCAATCCTGTCCCCCTACATTAAGTCTTAGCACATGCAAAATTTAACCTACCCAAAAAAGGGAGTGAAAATAGGAAGGTTGGCAGAACGTTTTCTGACCTCCTCAAATGATTAAAATAAATTACCTAGAAATATTCAGAATAAATTATTTTCAAATTCTTTTTAATCTATCTCTAATGGGTTAGCAATAAAAGGGGAACTTCTAGTTCCTCTCACAAACCAACAAGGCAGTTAGGGTCCCCAGTCTCTGAGGCAGCACGTGGGCGGGGTCATGGATTAAGACCAGTATAAAGGACCTCACATGAATGACCTGAGGATAAAGGAGCAGCACCCAGCTCCAGCTCAAGTAGAAAGAAGCATCTGTCAGAGAAAGGCCTCGTCTGCCCACCAAGCCCTGAGCCTAAGCAGCACACAGTCTATGGACTCTGGCATTTACTCCCCACCACACACTAGCACCACTGCCTCAGTTCACTGGTCTCTTCCCTTTCGGCCTGTCTTAGACCCTGGAGGATGGTGTGACAGAAAGAACAGCAAAAGTGAAGGAGTGGGAAGAAGAGAAGAGAGATGACAAAAGGGAACAAAAAACAGGTAAAATAGGATTTATCTCCAGATCCTGTCCCACCCAACATGAACATGCACAATTCCCAAGGAGATGTAGTTTACTATATCTCAAAAGTTGAACCTGATTTTTTTAAGCAAAAAAATTTAAAATGTCACAACAGAGCACTCAGAGCTAGGAATGTAGCTCAGCAGCACAAGTGCCTCCCTGGCAAGTGCAAGGTCCTCGGTTTGATTATTCCCGGTATCAAAAAAAAAAAAAAATCAACCAGAAACAGTATGAAAAAACATGCATATTTTACTTATTTACCAGTCTATGCTGTTCATCTGTGCAAAATGACTTTGAAAAGTCACAAGATCAGGCAAGCACTTATTCTACTGAGCCATCTCCCCGGCCCAGTCACAAGATCAATTGGCAAGATTTCACATGTTAATGGTAATATGGGGCTTCAATTAGCCTTAATTTGTTTAATTACCCTTGCTCCTGAATTACACGTACCAGCTGCCGCACTGAGTCCCTACAATGTGCCACGTATCATACGTACTGTTTTAGACATTGCAATGTAAGCTTTCTCCAAAGGACTCTGGGAACTAGGTATTGTTACTACTCCAAGCTCACTTAGGCAGTGACCTGGACAGTGGAGAACCCAGAACAATAAGCGCCTATCCACAAACAGCACATTTCCTAATAGAATGAATGACACCTCAGTGGAAACACTATTTGATTTTAAATGTCAAAACTACAAGTGGCTAAAATTCTTTTTGACTAAACAGCTCTAAATATTAACTTAGGGAAGTTTTCACCAACGATGTCAAAAGAAATACCATCTGTCAGAGAGGCCTGCCCGAAGACAAAATTCCACGAGTCTCTCGGGTAAAGATCGATCATGGTTATCCCCACAACACAGAAGGCATCTTCAGGTTTCTTCTTTTTTAAGAACTTCAGGATATGCCCCGCATGAATCTGTAGATTCTGAGTGTGATCATTGACTCTAAAGGAACACCTCGTTGCAGAAACAGAGACTGGCTCCAGGAGTTTGACTGTCAGGCCATAGAAAAATGCTTCACAGTAGCCCTTGAGCCATTTAATATATTCTTCACTGATAACCCTAGTGTTTCCTAGAGCGCCTAGAACAGGGGATAAAATTTAAAGACGGACTTTTAGGATGATTAAAGCATTCAGACCTCGGGCCTCGACTGGCATGATGGTGCATACCTGTAATCCCAACACTAAGGAGGCTGAATCAGGAGGATCTGGAGTTCCAAGACTACCCTGGCTACACTGAGTTGACAGCCTGGCTTACAGAATTAATTCAAGGCAGGGCTGGGCCACATTGAGACCCCATCTCAAATTTTTAAAAAAAAATCAGTTTTTCCTTCAGTCCACACATTAGCAGTTTGGAATTAGAACAAAACATCAGCACATCAATACACCTTAATCAGTAATTGATGACAACATGAATTAAAAAGAAAGAAAATCTTCACTTTTTTCTTTTGTATTTTAGGGAAAGGTCTACAGGGTATTTAGGGTCTCACTGTATGGGACTCATAGTGATCTGCCTGTTTACAGCCTCCCAAGAGCTGGGATTACAGGTATGTGCCACCATGCCCTGTCTCAATTATCCTCTCAGCGTGCCCTGGGGGCAGGGCTGGCACAGCAGGCCCAGGGATTGAATCCCCGCCCCAGTGCCTGCTTGTAGGCACTTTAATACACGGAGCTATTTGGCCGGCCCTTGAAAATCTTCACTTTTAAGTCAGTTTGACTACAAAACTTCTACCAGTGCAACAAAAGTAAAAAAAAAAAAATCATAAATGGCAGACTTGCCTTGGCAAACACAAGGCCCTAGGTTACTCTCTGGCACTAATAAGATCATAAAAACTGCCCAGTTGAAGCAGCCCAAACCATTCCGAATAGCACCACTGCAAACCAAACCCAAACCATCCTACTATATATATACCGATGGACTGTATGTAAATGCTGTGTTTCTCCGGAGAGGGGGTCTTTCGGTAGGGGTCACTGAAAAACTCTTCGAAGTCCTGAGGAGCCTCAGGGTGGGAAGTGATCCAATCCGACTGGGAGTGCAAAGTGATAGGGCTGAAGAGCTCACTGGCTGGCTGGAAGGCTTCATTCATTAATCGCTGCTCCCTAATGTCTAATTTCTCATACTGCGATACAAGCCTTGGGTTCTTTGAGATGAGAGCTGTTCTGAGCGTCTGTTCAGAGTGCCTTACTATTTTCATCTGCCAAAACACAAGAGCAGTCAGACGTAGAAGGCACAGTCGCCCTTGCAAAATTACCTACCACCTTCACACACGCATCTCTAATGACGGATCATTAATGGCCACACTTAAAGAGTGACCTCCCCGCTTCGATCAATTTCTTGAGGAAAGTGTCTCAGAGACGGAAAGGCGAATCATTAAAACCATTCTTCCACCTCTTATGGAATCTGTTCCCACTATAAAAACTAGTGCTGGCCCTCAGCCTGTGCGTGCCCCGCTTTCCTATTTTCTTCTGTCACTCGGGTAATAATCACAATATTATGAGTTGATTCATTAAGGCCACATGAACAATGCTCATGCTTTCCAACGTGACTCAAAAGAGATTCAGTGTTTAACAAAAAGAGAACTAACGCAAGCGCCTATTTCTGTAATTTAATTCCAAGCCCACAAGCTGCGTCTCAGACACTGAAGTTGGTCACCTCAGTCATGTCTCACTGGGGAGGGCATCGCATGACTAATCCAAAGTCAAGGCTCACAGTGACAGGTCCTTTCCATTCACCGCGTGTTCCTGCGTGGAGCTTTCATCCTTCCACTGAATGGGTCAAACAGTTGTTCCACCACGAGGCTCTTTGAGTTAGAAAAGGAAAAAACGGAACATGTCTGTCTGGATCCAAGCACAGTTTCTAATTAGACTGTCCTCAGAGGACAACTGAAGGGAAAATTTAAGCTAAACGTCTGATCTCATTAATTCTCTGAATCCTGGGGTTGGATACAAACTCCCAAAGGCCCTTGGAGCCCAAACCTGAGGGTGACCATCAATGTCACACACCTGGGCTGAAATGTGATTTCTCGGGTAAAAAAGCAAGCCACGCCTTCCTCCATCCGACCTACCTTTAAAGGAGCAAGGCTCCCATCGAGGTTTGTACCTTACAAGGACGGCATGTCCACAGGGGTTGTGGGGGACCCTTCATACTAACGCAAAAAAGGCAGTGTGAACGGTCAGGAGGTGCCCTCGTCTCTCGGCTCTGCCCCGCGTGGAGATGGCCAGAGCGGGGCCGCGCACGCTGCACAGGCACGGTGGCTGCAGCGAGCCACGAGCCGGGACGCGGCGCCCTTCCTAACAACGCGACTAGCCGGGCAAACACTTTACGGCCCGTCACCCGGACGGTTGCCCATAGCAACTCGCACTTCAGGCTCAGGCCGGCGCAGGCCTGACCAGTCCCCGCTGGGGTGTGGAGCCGGGCCTCCCCGGGACTCTCAGTTCGCTTTTTCTCCCCGGGGTGCCTCTTAAGTACCGGCCCGACTCCCCAGAGACACCCGCCCCCGCCGTCCTCGCGGCTTCCGCTGCAGCCGCCCCGCCCACTTCCGCATCCCTCCCCACCGACCGACCGCGACGGTCTCGGGCCTCTCTAACCGAGGTCCCCTGCCCAGGCGGCCCCAGCCAGGCGCTGACAGGAGCCTCGCTCCACCCTCACACGCGCGAGACTCCCGGCCGCCCGCCGCAGGCGCGCGGGTTCCGCTGAGTCTGCGCACCGAGCCCTGCGCCTCTGACCACGCCCATTGGACGGGACCGCGTGCAGGCCCCGCCCAGTTGTTACGTAGCGCTACGCCCCTGGGCGCGAGGCGGCGCGCGCAGGCGCAGGAATGCACTTGCGGCGGCGGAGGCTTGGGTCCCCTTCTCGGGAGCGCAGCGCATCCCGGCATCCGTGAGCCCCGGCGCTCGGGCCTTCGCGCCTGCCTCGCGGGGGCGGTGCGGCCTGGTGGGCGCGGGCCGGGCAGGGTGCTGGCTCCCCAGGGCCCCGCTGGGGTTGCCTGTTGGTGGTTGCGCGGCAGGCTTGGGCGTGAGTGGTTTAACCACTGAGTTGCAAAATAAGTCACCCGCGGCCGCGGAGTGACGCACAGCCCGGGCCGCTCCGGCCGCCGCCGCCTGGACTTTCCCTCCTCTGTCGGTTCCGGAGCCGGCGGCGCGGTGCGGGCTGGAGAGCGGGGGCCGGGCTGGGCGCCCCGGGGCCCGGGGAAGGGCGCGGCCCCGAGCGCTGCCCTCGCGGCGGGGCGTCCCCGGGAGCCCGCGCCGCCGCCCCGGCCTCGGAGGTTGCCTGCGAAGGCCCCCGAGGAAGGCTGACCTTGCCAGCCCGTCCCCCGACCCACCTTTTCCGCGGGCGTTCTCCCCAGACTTGATCTCAAGGGACGCCCCACTTTCTCCTCTGGACCCCTTCTTTCTTAAGCCTCCCTCCAGCCACTCCTAAGTTCCTGACGGATATTTCCAGCTACCTGCCGGTCTAAGGTTTGCGGGTGCCAGTGTTTAGAAATGAATGGTTAGTGGCCCGAATTTTAATTGCACTGTGTACACTCCCGAGATACTGAGGATGAGAGACGCGTTATATCTGGAA
This sequence comes from Octodon degus, assembly GCF_000260255.1. NCBI lineage: Eukaryota > Metazoa > Chordata > Mammalia > Rodentia > Octodontidae > Octodon > Octodon degus. The sequence goes on along the minus strand of NW_004524609.1, from coordinate 7,423,908 downwards.
TTTACTCTCAAATGGCTTAGAAAAAACTTGTAGAGAGACGTCATAAAAATAAAGCAGATAAGGTAAAATGTTAATAATTGGGGAATCTGGGTTGAAATCATGTAGGGATCCTTTTTTAAAAAATAGGAAAAAAGTTTAAAAAAAAAAAAAAAGGATTACTTATGTTATTCTTGTCACTTTTCCGAAAGCTTCATAATATTTTTTTCCATAGTTTTATTGAGAAACAAATAACAATGAGACACTTTCAAATCAAATTGGTAGGACAGTTTCAATAATTAACACATTGCATACTCTCTTCCTAGTGGTTAATAGCTGTATAAGATGCAGACCTGATATCCTATTTACAAACACCATTAGAACAAATTCCTCTGTTCATTAAGAGAATGTAACTGTATATCCTAACCACGCTTCAAACTATTTTAAATAATTGTGCCAACTTGGTAGCTAAGAAAGACTAGAGAGACCCAGCTTTCCCTTTTCCTATTTGGTTGACCCCCTTTGTCAATAATGAGAATCCTGGCTCCTGTTATTTACAGTTTCTATCTTCTATAGGAGAATATGTATTGAAAGTAATTTCAGAATTGCTAATCCATTCCACTGCAGACAAACCATCCTGCCAATTAGCATTCAGTATTTATGGTCCTTTGTAGCCAGAAAATATATATTAAAATATTCATTTAAGTTTCTTGAGTTCTCCTGCATCTAACTTTGTCTTTAAGTGTAGCATTAGTGTATTTTTTTACTTTTATTTTTTTAAAAAACAAAATTCCTTTAAGTGTAGCGTTAATGTGAAGTATTTTTTTATTTTTATTTTAAAGGAAAAAAAAAAAAACCCAAAATTCCAAAACAGTATGATAGGAGGGTAACAGTGGTCTTTAAATCAGTTACTCAGAATCTGAGATACCAGCATTTCGTTTTCCAAACAGTATTAGCACTAGCCAATCTTTGCAATGAACTGAGACAAATTAGCAGCATAACAAATTGTTTGTTCATTTGTTTCTGCAGATGGGGAATTGAACTCGGGATCTTATACTTACTTAGCCAGGCAGCTCCTTGTGCCCCTGCGCTATATCCCCGGCCCATAACTAATGTTTCGATTCCTTTAGTTTTGTTTGCATTTCTTTTTCCGGATTTTCCTCCAACCTTGTTGGTCCTTTTTGGTCGTATGGTATGTGAACATAGTTGTAAAAAAGTTAAACTGGATGGTAATTTCCAGTGAGGGTAGGCAGTGCTGGTGGAAGTGTGTATAAAGGGAGTCTTCCAGGTGAACAGCCTTGGCTTTGAGTATGTTTGTGCTAATTGCCATAATACGAGATCTCACAGATTTCGGGTCAAGGAAATCACAAAAATAGTACTTATAAGGACAGGGCTGGCGAGATAGCTCAGCAATCTAAAGCGCCGGCTTAGGCAAGCCTAAGCAAAGCACAGGGACTGCGGTTTGATCCTCAGCACTGCATGCCACTCCAGCAGGGCCCCCAGGGTGGGCTGTGCCGGCCACAAAAAAATAAAATAAGGATACAAAATGTCCACCTATCAGAGGCTGGAGAAAGGATAAATCATAAACCCTAAATTACACCTGCTTGTATATTGGATCACAAAGTCGCTATTTCAAATCGTTTTTCACAGAGAGTAGTGACCTGGAAAACTCAACTGTAAGGGGAAATAGAAACCCAGAGATGTTCATACAGTGAGATCTTACTTGGTTTTAAAAAGGTGAGCCAATAAATACTAGTAGTTATTTCTGACATTGCCAGTGAAGCGGAAGACCCAGTACTATTATGGACTACTGGACTCTTTTGCTGAGTTAACACACCTATAATATTCAAATAACGGAACTAAACAAAAAAAGGGGATACAGATGAATGTCCATTTTGTATCTGTGTATTTAAAATGGTTAGGATAGGGGGCCTGCCCCTTAGCTCAGTTCTTTAAGTGGCTGCTTCAACAAAGCTGTCAGGCTCAGGTTGCTGTGGTTCGATCCCCACAACTCAAGCCAGCCAAACCTGCCCTGAAGGCATTGGGAGAAAAAAAAAAAGGTTAGGATATATAGTTATATTCTCTCAATGAATGGAGGGATTTGTTCTAATAGTATTTGTAAATAGGATATCATGTCCACATCTTGAACAGCAATTAACCACTAGGAAGAATGTATGCAATGTGTTAATTATTGAAACTGTCCTATCAATTTGGTTTGAAACTGCCTCATTGTTATTTCTCAATAAAATTATGGAAAAAATAAATAAATATAGTAGTCATCGCTGGGTGATGCGATTTGGGGTGGTTTTGATTTCTCACTTCCTCTTAATTGGTTCATTTACATTTTCCAAATGACCTATAATAATAAATATGTAGTACCATACTTCTTTAAAAGCAGCTTGTCAAAAAAACTAATATATTTAGACATTCCAAAAGGTACAGACCTAAGGCTCCTGGTTAGGCAGAGCACAGAGGCCAGGGTTCAATCACCAGCGTGCCCATGCCAGCTTCACCCCTCGCCCTCCCCCCCCGGGGGGGGGCACACCAAAACAGCGATTGAGACCTGTAATCCCAGTGCTTGTGAGGCTGAAAACAGGAGAATCACTGAGTCTGATCTATGTAGTGAGACCCTGTAGACCATGTACTAAATACATAGAAAAAATGTGGAGACAACCCCTAGGTGTAGCAGCTTCTCCACACTTTGCGAGTGGTTTCCTGCTTTCCTCCCCTTCCTCCACCTTAGACTATTTCCCAATCTTTTCCCCTACAGCCTCTGAATTGTACTCGCTCTTGTGCTCCATTGATCAGCAATTCCTTTAGAGAAAGACGAAGATAGCACTATTCTTCCTTGTGCACTGATTTTATTTAAAACTATGCATTTGAAAATATTCCAAAACTATTACACTTTTTTTTTTTTTTTTTTTTTGCGGAACCAGGCTTTGAGCTCAGGCCTTTACCCTTGCCAGGGAAGCACTTATTCCACTGAGCCATCTCCCCAGCTTTTTAAGGTCTATGTGTGCACACCTGTCGTCCCTGTACTCAGGAGGTGAGGCAGGAGGATTGTCATGAATTTGAGGGCTACCTGGGCTACCTGGTGAGTTCAAGGCCAGCCTGAACTACAGGGTGAGCCCCTGTCTCCATCTGTTATTTGATTCCTTCTGAGAATCATAGTAATTATTTGCCTTTTTTCAATTATCTCCTCTCTGATTCTTTACCTTTCTCTGAATGCTTCGCCACCTGTGTTACACGGGTGCCTGAATAATTTCTGCATAACCCAGGCAGTGTTTGCATTTGTTACCCCTGGAAACTCCCGCTCCTGTTCCAGTCTAAGCTGTACCCAGTAGACCTGTTGCATAGCTGTCACCTCGGACGACAGTCTCACTCCTCTGCTCTGTTGGGTCCCCTGTTTCTTAAATTCATAGATTCTGTGTCTTCCCCACTCCTGACTTACCCCTTTGGTTTTATTAGCACGCCTCCCAGAAACTTCTGGAATAAAGGCACCTAGAAATATTTTGAGATGATGCATACCTAAAAATCCTGCCCTCATACTTTACTAAAACGTTACCTGGGTCTCCATGGCATTCTAGATTAGAGATCACTTCCCCTCTGAACTGTAAAGAACTGTAGCAGCTTCTGATGTGATTGCCCCACTGGTTCCTGGTCTTCTGAGTGTTACCTCTGTTTTCAGAAAGATCTCAGGACCTCCTCTTTATCCTTGGAATTTTGAAGTTTTGAAAGGACCTACCTTTGTCTCAGCCTTTGTATCCCCATTCACTTTATTGCTTGCTTAGTGAGCTCTTCGGTCTTACACTCTCTTCCACTGTGAGAGATGTTCAGATATTATTTCTTTCCCTCTTTCTTTCTGGTGACAGGAATTGAACTCAGGGCCTTGAGGTTGTCAGGCAGTCACTGCACCACTGAGCCACATCCCCAGCCCCTTCCATTCACTCTTGCTGGATGCTGGACACTCAAAATGGCTCCTCTCATTTTACCTTTCTCTTTCAGATACTTCTCTCTGTCTTCTTGTACTATTTTCTGAAGTTTTCATCAACTATATAAGTGCTGTGTACTAACTCATTGCACCAGCAGAGTTCCTCTGTTCTTTCAAGTATTTACTTTTAAATACTCTAGATCTTTAATAGCCAGAAGTCCTTGTTAGAATTGTTGTACTTTGTCGACACCCACACCACCCCGAACATGCCGGATCTCCTCTGATCTCGGAAGCTAAGCAGGGTCGCGCCTGGTGAGTACTTGGAGAATTGTTGTCTTTTGCATCCTGAATGTTTGTGTCTTCAAAATTCATGTGTTAAAACTAACCCCCCCCCCCAATAGATAGCTTTAGAGGGTAGGCCCTGAGGTGACTTGTCATGACCTGCCTTCAATCCTAGTACCACCACCACAAAAAAGGAAGGGACCCAAGAGAGCCAACACACTCACGCTTTCGGATAGAGGGAAGGCATCATCCGTGAACTAGAACTAGAAAGCAGGCTCTGAGCAGACACTGGATCTGCTAACACCTTCACTTTGGACTCCGCAGCCTCCACAACTGTAAGTACTATAATAAATTTCGCTTGTTTTCGAGCTACTCCTCTGCCTGCGATGCATTGTTAGGGCAGCCTGCACGGACCGAGACACACCCTTTTCACCTTGAGGACTTACCTCTCTTTGGATCCTCCTTTTGAAATGTTTTTGTTTTTCCCACCTCCTGTGTTGGTGTTGGTCTTTTTCTTTTACTCTAGAACTTCCTGAAACACCTGACCATCCTTGGCTATCACTTAGGATTCCTTCAGGAGGAAGCAAGAGTGGGTGGAGGATTCTGTGCGCCCAAATGCAGATCATCCCCTGGAGTTGTCAGAGTGGGCGGGCAGAGGGCCAGCCTGTTCACTGGTGGGGCTCTGCACGATCTGAACCCCAGGACTCCGTTGTATGGGACAACCCTGGTTTTCCTAGCAAAGGATCTTTCCCTGACTGAATGCCAGTGTTCTAGAAGCAGGGTGCATCTAAAAGTCAAGACCCCCGAGAGTCTGAATCTCTAACCCCCCACTGTTTATCCTCATGCTGTCGCATGACTATGTGAGGTCAGGTTCAGCTAACTCATTTCTACATGCGCCTCCACTAACTGGCTTGAGTTCCAGCCACAGAACCACTGCATGATTTCCGATCTCCTTGGTTTGCTTTCCCTCTAGCCCTCAGCGCTTACCAGCTGCCCCAAGGAATCAGAAGGCCGATCAGTTAGGAAGCAGGACAAGGGATCCTTGAGGCCACAGTGCAGCCCTGAGGGTTGGACAGGGTACAGCTTCCACGGAGTGGACTGCTAGACCCAGACGCTGAAGGGGAGCTGGGAAGGTGCACAGAAAAGCCAGCTGTGTCTCAGTTACCCTCACGACTCGGTCTCAGGGCCAAGGCCCAAGAACTGACCTGTCTTCTCCCTCCCCTGCAAAAACCCTGCCCAAGAGACCCCAGAGCACAGCGTGGGCTAACCAGCACTCTGCCGATGAACCAGAGCACCGAGCCACCCCAGGAAAGATGGGTTTGAGAGGAAAACACACTATTTTTTTTTTTTCCAAATAGCCAACTTAGAAATAATCTCTTGGACCACTTGCAAACTGCGGTTTGATTCTCCTGTAATATGCCAGCCCTGGTAGTGCCAAGAGGCAGGGGCCATTAGCAGGAATGAGAAGAGACATCTTTCAGTCCATTAGGTTCAAAGAGGATCTTTGTGTCTTTATTATTTATGATTTCTGATTTGGGTTACTGTTTCCGGGAAGCAGTGCTGTGGTTCGACTTCAGCGTCTATTTACTGGAGCCAATAGATCGTATCAGCAGGCGGCCTACACACTGCCAAGCGGCCTCTGTGGAGGCGCTGCTACCGTGGCCTCTTTTGCAGTTCTTTGATGTCTTGCAAGCTATTTTCTGTGCCTCAGACAGTTTCCAAAACGGCTGCAATCTGGCGTGAGTATGTGTTGAATGTTCAAATAAAAAAGGCAGCCTGTAAAAGACCCGTTGCCGTCGGTCTCCCAGAATCTTCCCGCATGCTTTGGACACATTTCTCCTCCCTGGTCTTGCCACTTTCTGAAGCAGTTCTGGGTGTTCTCTTCGCTGTGTCAGAGCATGGTCAGAAATAAGTTGAATCCTGCTGCCGAGGGCCATCCAAGGAAAAGGCAGGGTCCTGAAACATTTGGCTGTTTCCCTCTGTCGAATTCACTGGATCTGATGCTGTGCCACCTCTGGTCATTTTATTTATTTATGTATGTATTTATTTTTTCTGTTTTAGGGAAGGGTCTACAGGGTGTTCAGGGTCTCACTACTAGATCGGACTCATAGTGATTCTCCTGTTTACAGCCTCCCAGGAGCTGGGATTACAGGCATGCGCCACCACGCCCAGTCTCAATTGCCATCTCAGCGCGCCCCAGGGGCGGGGCCAGCAAGGCAGAATGGGGATCAAATCCCTGGCCCCTGTGCCTGCTTGCAAGCGCTTTAATCTGCTGAGCTATTTGGCTGTCCCTGGTTATTTTAAAAACATGTAATCGTTTGTTTGTAAAGCGCTGGGAATAAATGCAGGTCTTCCTACTGAGCCGCAGCCCTATACCTTTTTCGCCCAGCATGCTGGGCACAACTGGCTTCTTGCTCTTCCCCAAAGTCAAAGTGACTATGAACGGTAAACATTTCACACCAATTCAGGAGACAGAGCAATTGCAGCAGCACAACTAGAGACCCTCGCAGGAGAGGACTTCTAGAACCGTTTCAGAAAGTGGCAAGAACAAGGAGGTAAGTATGTTTGACATGAAGGGGAGCGTGGGTTTGTTTGTGTGCTTTGAGACAGGGTCTCACTATGCCATTCAGGCTGACCTTGAGCTCACTGTGTAGCCCAGATTGGCTTTGAACCCCTGACGATCTTTCTTCGGGAGTGCTGGGATTACAGTGCGCCACCATGGCCAGCAGTTATGATTCTTTTACTGTGATTTTTTCCGAACACTTTTAGCTCTCACCACACACACACACACACACACACACATACACACACGTATCTATGCCTATATCTGTAAGATGTCTGTTTTTTATAGATGGCCTGTGACTACAGTGGGCTCCCAAGAATTGAGCAAAAGCAGGCTTAGTTCGCTACCCTCAGAAGAACACTTCTCGACAGGTAGGAGTTAGAGGCCCAGGGGTGTCCCAGCACTTGGGAAGGCGTGGGCAGAAGCTGAGCACAGACTCCGGGGCCTGCTGGCCGTGGGCAGGTGTCATGATCCCCACGCGACTTCCCCCGCCACTGTCAGGACGGCACCGTGGTTTCCTATGCTGTAACTCGATCTAAAATTTTCAGTTTTTCTTCTGTGTTCCCCTTTTTTAGTCTCTAAGGTGGGGGTTGCGGGAGGCAGCCTGAAAGAGACGCATGGATGAAAGAGGAAGTGTCTCAGCCCTACCCAAACAGAGCAGCCGCCCAGTCAGTTGGTGACCTCTGTGGAAATACTGAAGATGTCCTCTGTGTCCTTTAGGTTTGCTGGGGGAGGGGACAGCTGCTGCCCAGAGGCAGCCAGCCTCGGGGTCAGTGCAGGGACCCCACAAAAGTGGCAGGCACCTCCCTGGGGACAGAAGGAGGGCAGCCCAGAGCCGGGCCTGTGATGCCACGGAGCAGAGCCAGGACTCCTGCCTCGCCTTTGCTGCCCCAGGACCCCTTCCACACAAGCTGGAACCTCTTCGCCCCAGGGTGGAGGTGGCCCAGGCCGTGGGAAAGGCAAGTGCTTTCTGAGAGGGCTACCCCAGACCCCCTTGCCTTGGATTTGCTCCCCAGGGGAGCCAGCAGCTGCCACCTAGCACCTGCGGGTCCCCTTCTTGGTAATTTGGGCACCTGGTAAGTTCCTGACAGACCCCAGCAAGGGTGCAAACATGTGCCTTGTAATAGAAGCTGGAAAGAGCACCATCGGGGGTGACAACATGGTCTAAAAAGACGTCATGTTTGTGCAATGAAAACGTAATTTTTTTTTTTTTTTTTTTTTTTTTTTTTTTTGAGATAGGGTTTTTCTCCGTAGTTCAGGCTGGCCTTGAACTCGCTATATAGCCCAGGCTGGCCTTGAACTACAGGTGCTCCTCCCGCCCAGCCTCCGGAGTCCTGGGATTGCAGGCATGCAACACCCCAGCCGGCTCTAACAATTCCTACTTCAGCAGAATAGAGAAGGACAGAGATAGACAAAGAAACAAAATTGCGCTTGGTCTTTGGGCCAGAAGCAACCCATGCGAACTCTGGCGACTTCGACACTTTCTCACGCTTCGGGTTATTTCAAGACACTTGTGATAATATAGGACTTCCAAAACAATACGTCTCTTACTCCAGAATCACCATGGCATCTGTGTGTGCTCGTTAGAGCACTGGGTTTTTTTTTCAGAGCACAATTTATAATTCTGAGCATTCATTTTAATTTTAATGCTTATGAATAAATTTTATTGTGATTACATCACAATAAAATATTATATAGCCAGTCATTAAAAAGAAACTTCATGCTGTATATTCTAACATTCAGGTGTCTCCCAGATCTTGCTGAGTTTTCTTCAAATTTCAGAAGCGTCGTTGCAATTCGATACTATTTCTATAAGCATGGGTGTGTTATGTGTGAAGACGGGTATCTGCAGGTGTGGGCGGCGGTGCGGCCTGTCAGACCAGCACTCCAGGTGGCTGGGGCAGGAGGGTTACGACGTCAAGCCCCATCTGGGCAGTTTAGAAATTTAGTACTATCATGTCTCCAAGTTTCACATGGTAGCCAAGCGTGGCAGTGCACACCTTCATCCCAGCACTCGGGAGGCTGAGGCAGGAGCATCACTGCGAATGTGAGGCCAGCCTGGGCTGCAAAGTGAGCTCACAGCCAGCCTGAACCGCACTGTGAGACCCTGTCTCAAAAAGACAAAAGAAATTAAATAACATTAAATTTTAAGAGACTGGTGAGGTGAATCAACAAGAAGATAATGGCTTCAATTCCTGGTACTGCAAGAAAAAAAACAAAACATATTTGTCTTTCTAGAAGGTAGGCTTTCTGTACTGTTTATCTTCTTCTTTATATTTTTATTAATATTTAAGTTTTTGTGTGCAGTGAACATTTACTAGCTTTGTACTTTTAAAAGTATTCATTTTGAAAAATTACATAAGGGGCTGGAGAGATGGCTCAGTGGTCTAAAGCACCTACTGGGAACAAGCTTGGCAAAGCACAGGGACCGCGGTTCAATCCCCAGCACCACATGCCAGCCAGCCCCGCCCCCTGGTGGGCAGAGCTGGCCACACACACACACACACACTCTAAATGTTAAAATAAAAAAAATTTGAAAAATTACATAAGTTTACATTTGTTGATATAAAACCATTCTATAGTGAATGAAAATAAAAATTGCAAAACATACATAGTGTGATGCCATTTTTGCATTTATATATAAATTCACATATTTTTTTTTATTTGTGTGTGTGTGTGTGTGTGTGTGTGTGTGTGTGTGTGACCAGCTCAGCCCACCAGGGGGCGGGGCTGGCTGGCATGTGGTGCTGGGGGATTGAACCGCGGTCCCTGTGCTTTGCTAAGCTTGTTCTAAGTAGGTGCTTTAGACCACTGAGCCATCTCACCAGCCCTAAATTCACATATTTTAAGTTTAAGTTGTAAACACATAAACTTATCTGTTTGAGCTATAAAGTGCACACATATATTTTTCCCATATATATATATATAATAAGCTTAAAACCTGTCTTGTGTTTGCTTGTTCCTTGCCTTTCTGAGGCCAGATCTTGCTGTGTAGTCCAGGGGAGACCTGCGCTCGCTCTGAAGCCGGCACAAGCCATTGTCGGCTCCCGACTTGCAGCCCTTCTGCCTCAGCCTCCTGCACGCCCAGCCTTGAGTGCTGGGTTCCAGGTGTCTAAAAACCACACCAAGCTTTCGTTTTGCTTGGTGTTTAGGATGTGTTATATTTTAAATATACGGATATTTCCACGGGGGTGGAGGGGGGAACAATATTTCAGCTGAGTCTTGGGACAGGAGAGGCGAAAGGGTCCAGGAGGCAGGTGACAAAGAGCAGAACCCAGGCACACATCACCTGGTGCACGGCCCCACTGCAGGGTGCCCTACCTCTGACACTGCTGTGCTCTCTCCGCCTGCAGCTCTCGTCTTGCTTTTCTGGGTCACTCGTCTCTTGGGGCTTCCAGGCAGCCAGCTAGGCACCTGGAGGGCCCTGAGGGAATGGGGTGCAGGTTACAACGGTAGTTTTCTGGGTGCAGGCTCTGTGAGGACCAACACGACCTACTTCATAATATGGCTGAGGCCCAGACCTGGGCCCACCGTGGAGAAAACGTGAGCCCTGTTGTCAGCAGACTTGGGGCTGGGCTGAGGCCCTGCCAGCCTGCTCAAACAAGGTACTTCATACCTCTCTGTCTGGCCTCAGCCCCACATGCAAAGTACGAGGACTTCTGCCGCAGGGCTTGAAGAAACTAGGACCGGAAACGGCCCCTCGCACCTGCTCAGTGTCAGAAGGAGCTGAAGACAGAAACCAGAGCTGGTGACAGATACTGGGGTCATCCTCATGGTTGGACACACAGGTCAGGTCGCAGGTTGCAAATCTAATTGTAGAATGCTGTCTGACAAAATAACCTGTTGGGCATGTGTGTGTGTGTGTGTGTGTGTGTGTCCACAGATGGTCTGACTTGCAGGGCCTGGGATGCTCCTGGAAGTACCCCGAGATATGTATATTTTAGTGGGAAGAAAGTAGTGGAGGTTTTGTTTTGTTTGGTTTTTGTTCTGAAATCTGTGTACAAGGAGGTTTGCTTCTGAGACATCAGCCAGGTGATAAAGATACCTTCCCGTTTGTTCCCTAGCTGTTACTCCTGGTTAGATTTCCTCATTTCGCATTTTACATTTTGATTTTACTTACCCACGCACCTGTCGACTCCGGGTCTGGCCCATGGCCTGGGTAAATATCTTAAACGATAAGTCATGGCAATCCACTCATAAACACCAATGCGAGAACTTTCTGAATAATATGGACATAAAAAGTGGCTTTGGAACTGATGAAGCTTTAATCAGTGGGGGTGGGTAGTGACATTAATTTCTTCCAGGAGTGGACATCTCTTCCTCCTCACTACTTGGATTTCTCATCCAAAGTCCGTGCTTGTTCCCCACACTGTCGCCGTCCTTGCCTGCACCTCCAGCCCGCCCAGCTCACCTCCCCGTGCTGGCTGGGACCCAGGTCGTGGCTGCAGGGCACACTGGCTACTGTCCCAGGTGTGCCCCTTCCTGGTGTGAGAACTGGGACAAGGAGTTCCGAACCCTCTCTGCCTCTTTAGCTCCGAAACTAGAACAGAGGCTGTTACGAGGCTTGCATAATAAGACAGAGTAAACACCGATGAATGCTGTGTATTTTCCCGTGCACTTGTGTCCTGAAGAGATGGATTCCACCGTTTGCTAGAGTAGAGGTGGAGAAAACCAAAGCAGGGAGTGGAGTAGTCAGAAGAAACTCAGGGCAGTGACCCGTCAGGTGGCACCAATAAAAGCCCAGTACAGGAAGAACAGATTGGCCTCATACTGGTTGTCCTAGCTCACGACCTCAGTGCCCCTGGATCTTATTTTAATCCTCAGAGGGCTGGATTATATATGTGTATAGACCCCCGCCTTTGCTCCCAGGAGGCCCAGGAAGCCAGATTATAACCAGGGTCCTTGGCACACACACTGCGAGTCGCTGGATGAACCTAGCAGCCCTCACCCCCACAGCCCTGGTGCGGCTTCTCTTTCTCTGCTTCAGGAAGACACTGTGTGCTCACCATCTGTACCTGAGGAAGAGAGGTCCCCGAGGGCGGGGCAGGGCTGGAACTCACTCTATAGCTCAGGCTGGCCTCAAGCTCAGGGTGATCCTCCTGCCTCAGCCTCCTGAGTGCTGGGATTACAGGGGTGGGATACACCTGGCACCACGTGAATTAGTCTTGAGGTTTGATTTACCAAAGCAGGGTTGCCAGGACTAATACAGGAGTCCGTTACATTTGAATTTTAGATGAATGCTGAGTAATTTTCTAACAAACATGCCCCAAGTGTTTTGTGAGATATACTAAAAAATTTCTCTGAACTTCGAATTGGCTAAGGATCTGATGTTTCTGTGTACTAAATGGAGCGACCCGACCTTCAAATCATATTTCTTTCTTTCCAAACTCTTGGAGGTACTGGTGACCCGGGGCTACTCACGTAAGCTATACACAGTGCGGAGAGGGCAAGAAAGGCGATTTAGCGCGGGAAGGACACGCTGGACACAAAGAGCAAACACTTCCCTGTGCGAGCCACGTTGGCTCCGGGATGTGAAGTGTGGTAAAACTCAGGCCTGCATCGAGGAGCTCACCGGGTACAAAGTTCAAGTCTCCCTAGGGCAGAACATAAGATCCATGGGGAGGCGCTCCATGTACCCCCAGTTCAGTGAGGAAAGAACATGTTTGCTCAGCGGGGCGGGAGGAGGGGACTCATTGCGGGGGTAGCATTTGGAGATGCGCTTCTAAAAACGTCAACCAACTGAGGTAATTCCATTTGGTCAGAGCATGAAAAGCTGTACAGAAGCAAAGAAGGAAACAGGGCTGGAAGAAGTAGACTAGATTGATGGGTAGGCTTGACGTAGGTAGACTGAATAACCATGCAAGCAAAAATGAGAGAAGAAGAACCCAGGGCCCGGATGTTTTGCTAGTGTGATAATACCGAGAGGTTCCCTAGTAGTCTCTAGAAAGAGAAGTTGGATGATTCTCTTTTCCTTCAAGGATAGGCTTTTCATCACGTTGAGTAAGCAGCATTCGCAAACAGGGACCACCATATTTAACTTACTCTTAGGTCCAAGCCAAAGGTGGAGGGCTCACCAGGTGTGTTCAAGCCATATGTTAATGTTAATGGCTGAGTGAAGCAATGAAGGGGGGCAGAGAGGGAGGGGGAGGTGGAAGGAAGTGAGAGGGAGGGGAAGGGGGAGGGGAAGGGAGGAGAAGGAGGCAGAGTGGGGGAGGGGAGGGAGAGAGGGGGAGGGAGAGGGAGGGGCAGGGAGAGTGGTGGAGGGGAGAGAGAAAAGATAAGGGAGAGGGAGAGAGGGGGAGAAGGAGGGAGGGAGGGGGAGAAAGAGAGAAAATACTAATTTTTACAGATTAATGAGGGCCAGCTAAATAGCTCAGCAGATTAAAGCACCTGCAAGCAGGTGCAGGGGCCAGGTGTTTGATCCCCAGGCCTGCCGTGCCAGCCCTGTCCCCTGGGCACCGTGAGATGGCAATTGAGACTGGGCATGGTGGTGCATGCCTGTAATCCCAGCTCTTGGGAGGCTGTAAACAGGAGAATCACTATGAGTCCGATCTAGTAGTGAGAACCCTGAATACTCTGCAGACCCTTCCCTAAAATACACACACACACACACAGACACACACACACACACACACACACACACACACACAATCTTTTATAGATTAGATGTATACCCAGAGAAGTTGGTCAGAAAGTGAATTTCTGAAAAGCCTATTTCTCCATTTTTCAGTTTAAAAATGAGAGTCCTGCACACCGGAGCCTTGTCTGCTAATTTGTCCCATGGTCTGGCAAGTGGATCAACCACCACGCTTCCCAGGGACCGGGGCCTCGGTGCTCTTCCATGAACCTGCAGAAGCAGCGCAGGCCTTCAGCGGTGAGGGGCAGGCGGCAAGGAGGCTTATGTGTGGGAGGTGACCAACAGGACTGCCACAGCAAGGTCGCACGCGGACCGGGCTGACACTGAAGGCCTGGGCTGGGCCTGGCTCCCCCGGAGCCTTAGCATCCTAACACCCTAGGCACCCAGCAGATGTGTGCCTGACAGACAGACGAACCCTGCTTCTGGGCCACTGGGAAATGTCAGGGGCGGGACCCGAGAGGAGGCTGCAGGAGGCATCTGCAGTCTCCCGGGAGAGGGCAGCCAGGCAGAAGCAGGCTGCTGGGGCCTGGGCTGTGGTCCAGCCTGGCCATTAGGTGGCCGTGTGGTCAGGCCAGCCTGTGCCTTTCTCCTAGCTCGAGTGCCGCCCCTGGGAATTGAGGGAGAGAGAAGTCTCCATTCTGCTTAGAGGCTGTGATGCTGAGATTTGGGGACTCATGTGACGAGGGGGTGGGGTGGTGTCAGGCCAGGGAGGGAGCCAGGAGGGTTACAGCCCTGCAGAGGGCTCTGGAGAAAATGATGTGGCCTTGCGCAGAACAGGAAGTTGGGAGGGGAGCTGACCCCGGGGGAGAGATGAGGTGTTCCCTGGTAGGGAAGTTCAGCAAGGGAAAAAACTGGGGCACAACTCTGGAGCAAACGGGAAGTCGAGGCACACAACACAGCCAGCCGGAGCACTCTCTCCACAGCTCCACATGGCAGCCTGGAAACCCACTTCCACAGCCAGACATGCCCTTGACCTAACCCCCGGAAGCGGTGATACCACCTCACATGGGACAAAAAGACCTTTGCAGGGGCTGGTGAGATGGCTCAGTGGTCTAAAGCACCTACTTAGAACAAGCTAAGCTAAGCTAAGCACAGGGACTGCAGTTCAATCCCCCAGCACCACATGCCAGCCAGCCCCGCCCCCTGGTGGGCTGAGCTGGCCACACACACACAAAATAAATAAATAAACAAAAAAAAAATTAAAAAAAAAAAAAAAGACCTTTGCAAATGTGCTTATGTAAGATGAAGGTTTCTTCCCTCTTGGGGGCTGGGAGATTTGGCACCAGAGGAGAAGGTGATGCGGGGATGGAGCGGACTCCGAGAGGCGGGGCTGGGGCCTGCGGGATGTGACCACAAGCCAAGCAATGGCGGCATCTGGAAGAGACCAGGACCAGATCTTCCCTGGAGCCATCAGAGGTAGTATAGCCAAGGGACACGACTTGGGGCTTGCGGTCGCAGGCACTGTGTGAGGACAGGTTCCCACTGTTCTAGGCTGCCACGAGCCGTGGTCATGTGTCATCAGCAGTCACAGAACATGAATACACTGGGAGTCCCAAGAATCCTACTTCAGACTCCGTGTGGGCACCAGGTAGGGTGGCAATGGTTGTGTGTTACCCCTTGGACAAGCCACAGAGGCAGGAACTGTCAGGGATCCCCGTGGCCCAGCGGAAAATGAGTTGAGACCCGTTTTCTCTGTATCAACTTGCCTGACGTGAATGCTTTCAAAAGGCATGTTCAGAGCTTCTCCCACTGAGGGGCATCAGCACACGCCTAAACAAAGGGCTGATTTTTGAAAGACATTCAAAAGTTTTTTGGCTGGTATGGCGCTGCATGCTTGTAATCCCAGCACCCTGAAAAGCTGAGGCAGGAAGATCACAGTTAGACTTCCCTATGGGCTTTTTTTTTTTTTTTTTTTTTTTTTTTTTTTTTTTTTTTAAGCAATTTAGTGAGATCCTGTCTGAAAAACAGAATACTAAAAAGCCTGGGGATGTAGCTCACTGTGAAAGCCTTGCTCAACCCCAGGTAGTGAGGAAGAAGGAGGAGGGGGAGGGGGAACAAAGGAGGAAGAGGAGGAGAAAGGGGAGGAGAGGTAGAGGGAAAGAGAGAGGGAGAAAGATGTGAAGGAAAGGAAGAGGGGAAAGAGGAGGGGGGAAAGGAAGGGGGAAGACACCTCAGTTTTGTTTTCCTATAGTAGAAGGAGCCGAGTGGAGCTGTGTGGTCATGGATTTCCTAAGGATTCTGGGTGCTTGGCCACCCATGTGGTCGGGATGGGTGCCTTCTACTCACAGACCCTATTATTAGTGTAAGGCAGATCTTCTCCCTCTACACAGTCCCTCTCTAACCCCCACCAACGCTGCTCTGCTCGCAGGGATTTTCTGCCCGCTTGCCACCCTAACCTAATCCCAAGCCCAGCCCCAATGCCAATTCTAACCTCAAGCCAAAGGGAATCATACAACCTGAGAACGCCCCACACTGGCTTCCGGGTTCCTCAGGAGAAAACTGTCCAAGGGAAAATCGAATGGAAGGAGGAAGAAGGAAGTGAAAGGAAGGAGGAGGAGGAAAGCAAAGAAAGAGGAGACAAAAGGAAGGGGAGAGATACAAAACCAGCTAGCCGTGTTCCTGTCACGCCAGGTGGGACAGAAGTGAGGAGGCCGCAGTCACATGTGGTGCTGAACAGAGCGTGTACGTGTTAGAGCTAAGGGCTGACAGTTCCCCGGAGGCTGTCACTTCCCTGAGCCCACACAGCCCAGGAAACAGGCCTGGGTTTGAATCCCTGTTCTTACTTCAAAACTCCTGTTCCTATTTATCTACCTCACACACCTCCTACATTCATTCCTTAAGGAATCTTACAAAGTAAAAAATAAAATTAAAAAGGGTGGGCAATGTAGCTCATGGTCAAGACCCTGGGTTTAATTCTAACTTGGGGGAAAAAAAGCAGCCCAGCAATTTTCGACTCAAGGCACAGATGTATCAAGTTCTTCGAGCACCGGAATGAGCGGCTTGGATGGAGCGGAAAGGCCATTAGAGAAATGGCGTGTGCTGGGGCTGGCGGGGGCTGGGCTGAGATAAAGCATCTTGGTTCATGGTGACGGCATCGCTTGTCCGTGCCAGTCACCATGGGTGTGTGTGTGTGTGTGTGTG
>NW_004524609.1:7405119-7407278 GCF_000260255.1 Octodon degus | reverse complement strand
TGGGTGTGTGTGTGTGTGTGTGTGAGAGAGAGAGAGAGAGAGAGAGAGAGAGAGAGAGAGAGAGAGAGAGACAGTGTGGGAGTCGGGGCGGAGGGGGGCAGTTCAGCCTGTCACCACTTACAATAAATAACCCCCTGATGAGAGATGAGGCTGTGGTCTCTACTTCTTCTAACATTCATTCATTCATTCATCCACTTTTTTTTTTTTTTTTTTTTTTGGTGGAATTGGGGATTGAACTCAGGCCCTTGTGCTTGCCAGGGAAGAATCCACTCATTTTTGAGATGTGATTTAACTTTGTTGCCCAGGGTGGTCTCAAACACCCGGCCTTTCAGGGGGATCCTCCTGCCTCAATCTCCAGAGACACTGGGACTGACTACAGGAATATGCTGCCACTCCCAGCATGTAACTTTTTATTATGACAAAATGCAAACACACCAAAAATCTCCAAGAAGAGCAGGACAAACAGTTGCTGTTTGGGCCTCCCCCAGCATCTCCCCTCCTTCCTTCCTAGGGCTCCCACCTCCCCTGCTGCCCACTCTGGGACGAGTCTCTGTCTCTCCTTGCGGATCAGCCTGCTCCTTGTGGCGCTGCCTCGCCTGTCAGCCCCCACAGCCAGCTCACCCAAGTCCAGCGGCTTCCACCACTGTGTACTCCAAACCTGTCCTTTCCTATTGGCCAGTACATGGGACCTGAGCCGCGGAGAGCCGGCTGCAGCTGCCCTGCTTGGCCCGAGGACCTCACTCCCCACAGCCCCTAACGCCCACCCTTCTCCTGCAGAGCCCTCTCTCCCTGCAGGTCCTGTTCCAGAAATGACTCCTCGCAGCTGCTTGCCAGGAGCCCGGAACCTGCTGGGTCTCCTCTCCCGCCACCTGCTACGCCAACACTCAACACATTTCTTTCCTAAGCATCTTTGCAACCCCTCGCCTTCTGCTTCCACTGCTAGTACACAAGTGTGGGTTCTTGTTTCCCCTGAACCTCAACAGCCCTGACTTGATTTAGCTCTCGCCTCCTTTGGGTCACCCGGGCTGCTGGAGTGATCAGCCACAGCTCGGGGCCTCTCATCCCCTGCCTCTCAGAGCTCACAGATAAAATCTCAGGGCCTGTGCCTGAGAGTGACACCCTGCCCGTGACCCTCTGGCTGGTCTCTCCAGCATCTCTTCTTGCCTGTGCTGTGCTCTGTGCTTCTACCCCCTGCTCTGCCATGCTGTGTCTCGCTCAACGCTCGCCATGGTCACAACTGTCTGTATTGGTGTCCCTTGCTGAACAGAACCTCCCCGGGTGGAGGTGGGGCTGCAGGCTGTATTGTTCCCTTACCCCTAGCACTTCTCAGAGGGCTCCCAGTCAAGGTACTCACTGAAAGCTAGATCGAACACTTCCCGGCGTGTGTGTGTGTGTGTGTGTGTGTGTGTGTGTGTGTGTGTGCGTGCGCGTGCATGCGTGTGCACACGCCGGGAATCGAACTCAGGACCTTGCACTTGCCAGGCAAGTGCTGTCACTGAGCTGTTCTTTCTCCCTAGCATGTGGCTTTCCCGGCTCTCTGCGCCCAGAAAGCTTTCACCTGCCTTCTCGTTCCCACAGGACAGAGGGGCTGCCTGGCGAGTCTGCTTGTATTTGACATCTTTTGCACCAGGAATCGACCCCAGGACCTTGTACTTGTCAGGCAGGTGCTGTGCCGCTAGGCTGTCGCCCCAGCCCTGGCCAGTGCTCTCGAATGGCACTTGTTTATTACTTTATGGCCTGGTTTAGCTGACTGGACACCTACGTGCTATCTTGCTAGGTGAAGCACCTTGTTCTGATACAGGGGTCCTTTTTTTATCACCAAAGGCACAGATGGCTCCATGGACATTTAATAGACTCCACAAGACTCTACACATATTCCGGAGCGTGTTATGTGCTTTATAATCCAACCAGCAATAGACCCTGGGAGTTGGGGCAGCGGACAGGCTCCCGTCTGGAAGCCAGACAAGGATTACGCGCTGGAGACGAGACATGGAAAGGTGGCTGCTCTGCGGCAGCAGGCCGGAGGCGGCCGGCTCCCTGCGACTGGGGCACACAGGACACCTTCCGGGTTTGTGTCTCTGATTATTTTTCTCATACACAAGTAAGTTGTATACAGCAGAAAACAGAAAAGTATACACTTGTATATTTGTGATTCAGGG
>NW_004524609.1:7399089-7404719 GCF_000260255.1 Octodon degus | reverse complement strand
ATTTATTTATTTATTTATTTATTTATTTATTTATTTATTTATTTCAGACAGTGTCGCCCTACATGGTTCAGGGTGGCCCTGAACTCACTGTGCAGCACAGGCTGACCTCAAACTCACAGGGATCCTCCTGCCTCAGCCTCCTGAGCTATGGCATTACAGGTGTATGTGCCACCGCGCCCGGCAAGACAGATGATGCTGAGAAACCTGGATACCCACTCGGAGGAGCCTGAAACTAGATTCCTATCTCTTACCCTGTACAAAACTCAGTTCGAAGAGGATTAACGGCCCAGGTATAAGACCTGAAACCTTGAACTGCTTCGATAAAACATGAGGAAAACACTTGGATGCATGTTCCCAAGTCACAGGAATAAGCAAAGGCCTCCTGAACAGGCCTCCAACAGGACAGAACATACAGGACAGAACATAGTAACAAGAATCTACGGATGTGACCTCTTCCCATTAAAAAGCTTGCATAACAAACAACTAACAAAGTAAAAAGAGGGCCAACAGAATGGGAAAATGTCTTAGCCAGCTACTCTTCCTATAGAGGGTTTATAAGCAGAATGTATAAAGAACTCAAAAACATCAAAAGGACTGGGGGTATATAGCACAGCGGCACAAGCGTCTATCCAGCAAGTGCAAGTCCTGAGTTCAACTCTGGGTACGAAAAAAAAAAGTAAAAAAATCCAAGAGCATAATCAATAAGTGGGCAAATGAATTGAATAGACACTTCTCAAAAGAAGTACCAATGGCCAATAAGTATATGAACACCTCAGCCGCTAGGGAAACGCAGAAGGCAGTAATAAAGATATGAAACAAAAACCTCACCCCCTACAGCGAACACCTCGGGGGTTCAGCATGTCTGTGCATCGAGTGGGACAACCATCACCACCTCTAAAGCTGGGACGGCGAGCACCCGCCGGCCGGGAGGAGGCCGCACCTAACTCCTTCGCACCCACGCCCCTGGCCCAGCCCTCGGCAGCTGCAGATGTGCCGAGCAATCTGCGCTCAGTGTGTGAGCCGAGCGGAGAGCCAGCTTCCGAGCGACTTTCTCGCGCAGCATAATGTGTTCAGGCTTCATCCGTGTCACAGCGTGTGTCCTTCCTCGTGACGAATAAGCAATTGCTGTGTGGATGCATGTGCGATATGTTATCTAGCCACTCAGCTGCTGGACACTTAGCTCATGTCTACTTTGGGGCTATTACAAATAATACTGTTAGGACCGCCGGTGTGCACATTTTTGTACGAATGCGCTCATCTCCTTTACATACACATCTATGATTGTAATTGCTAGATGATGTGGTAAATATGGTCAAGGTTCGGAGGATCTGCCAGTGTTTCCAAAGGGGTGCACCCTTCCGATCTCACTGGCAATGATTAGGGCTGTCAATAACACTCACTACTGTCTTTTATTATAGTCATCCTAGTGGGCATAAAGTGGTAGCTTGTGGTTTAAATTGGAATTTCCAGGGGCCGGGAAGATGGCTCAGTAGAATAAATGCTTGCCTGGTAAGTGCAAGGGCCTGAGTTCAATCCCCGGTTCCGGGGGGGAAAAAAAAGGTTAAAAAAAATTGGAATTTCCCTGCCACAGATGTTGCACACAGTGGCCAGGGAGACAGCTCAGAGGCATAAGCACCTGCCTGGCAAGCACAAGGACCAGAGTTTGGCTCAGCATCCGGGCCCTGGATCCCTGGGTGCACTGTCTTGGCCTTGGATACAGACACCCACTGTGCAGGCCCTGAGCCCCCAAACAGGCATGGTGGCGCATACCTGTAATCCCAGCACTCAGGAGGTTGAGACAGGAGGACCTCCATGAGTTCGAGACCAGCCTGGAAGGCTAAAAAAGGAAGCACAAGGCCAGCACAAACTGCATGGCCCTGTCAAAAAAAAAAAAAAAAAAAAAAAAAAAAAAAAAAAAAAAAAAAAAAAAAAGTTGCATGCCATTCCATGTGCTTTTTTTTTTTTTTTTAATTTTTTTTTTACATTTTATTTATTTAGTGTGTGTGTGTCTGTGTGTGTGGCCAGCTCAGCCCACCAGGGGGCGGGGCTGGCTGGCATGTGGTGCTGGGGGATTGAACCATGGTCCCTGTGGTTTGCTAAACTTGTCTTGTTCCAAGTAGGCGCTTTAGACCACTGAGCCATCCCGCCAGCTCCTCCATGTGCTTCTTGAAAGTTCAGATATTCTGGTTTGGTCACTTCTTTTGTTACCAGGAATTGAAGTCACAACCTCATGCTTGCCAGGCAGGCGCTGTGCCACTGAGATAAATCCCCGACAAATTCAGGTTTGTACATTACGATAAAATTTTAGTCACTTGCGTGTGCTAAAGGGACCTTCCAGGGAACTAATCCTGAGTTTTGGTGTCCAAGCGCCCTTCTGAGGGCTCAGCTCGCTGATGGTGTGGAGCTGGCCTCTGTAAACAACCATGAGAACGTCCTTGGAGGGCCCTACGCTGCTGCAGGCTGTCCCTGGATAGCCCGCCCCCCAGTGACCCTAATAGGAAGGTCATCTTCTTGACTCAAAACAGCACTCCTCCGGCTCTCAAGTCTGGAACGTGACCTTTTAAGGCTCCTCTCTCAGAAGCTCTGAACAGAGCACCGGACTCTCAGTAAGACCAGTGTCGCGCTGGCTTCGTGGCTGCCTGTGGTAGAAGGCTAGATGACAGAATCTTCTTTGGTGCAATAAAAACTTCCCCATTGAGAATCAGAGTTGGGCACGGCAGGGCACGCCCGTAGTCCCAGCACTCAGGAGGCTGAGGCAGGAGGACTTCCAGGGTGTTCGAGACCGGCCTGGGCACCGCAGCAAGATTCTGTCCCACCAACAAACGAACAGAATCAGACTTAGAGTTCAGTGGTAGAGTGCTTGCTTAGCATGTGTGACGCCCTGAGTTTCATCTCCAACAGGAAGAAGCAAGTTTTTTGTTTTTAAATTTATTCGTGTGTGTGTGTGTGTGGCCAGCTCAGCCCACCAGGGGGCGGGGCCGGCTGGCATGTGGTGCTGGGGGATTGAACCGGGGTCCCTGTGCTTTGCTAAGCTTGTTCTAAGTAGCTTGTTTCTTTAGACCACTGAGCCATCTCACCAACCCAAGAAGCAAGTTTGAGGTCGGGGAATTTAAGGAAAGCTTGTTCCACAATAAAACACAGAAGGATTGGAGATGCAGCTCAGCGGTGACATGGCTGCCTAGCAAGTGGAAGGCTCCGGGTGTGCTGGTGAAAAATGAATATATCCGAGTTGGCCAGTAACTTGCTGGTCTTTTTCTGCAGTAACTTAGTGGTCATTTTCTGCAGTACTGGGGGCTGAGTCCAGAGCCTTCGGTGAGCTACATTCCCACCCTTTTAAGTTTTGAGACAGGGTGACATTAATTTGCCATGCTAACCAAGCGGGGCTTGAACTTGCAATCCTCATGCCTCAGCCTCCTGGGGGGCCAGGACTACGGCAGGAGCGCCATGCCGGGGGTGGCCCGCTGGTCTTGAACACACCTGGTGCAGGCTGTGGCTCTTCCTGTGTTGCGCCTGCAGCCCTAACGTCAACCCATAAAAAAATAAAACAAATAAACATCAACCCACAGTCCAGAAAGCTCATATATGCCTACCAGATACAATGGCCCCACAGGAGGGCGAGGCTTCAACTGACCGGAAATGCACAGAACGGCACGCTATGCGTGGAACAGCAGCAGAGAGCAGCTCAGGACGCTCAGAGTTAGAGACAAATAGAGCAGTTACTAAGTCACTGTTTGGGGAAGATTCAACACCCAGAAAAAAACTGAAATGCAATCTGACAAATGAGTCAGATTCTTGGATGAAGGATTCAGATCCGTTCTCCATTTATAACCTTCTGGGGACCACAGGCTCTCCATCAATTTTTTTTTTTTTTTTTTTAAATGTAGATACGAGAAAAATGTTTTCTAAAACAACTGCCAAACTAAGAGAACCTTTTAGAGATACTGGAGTTTCCCATAATATTTATATGATAGGATGTGGGGTTGGGGAGATTCCTGGGTGGTCTAAGCACCTGCCTGGCAAGTGCAAGGACCTGGGTTTCATGCCTGGTACCACATGCTGTGCTGGCACCGTAACCTGCCATGTGGCGACAGCCATCAAGACCAGGTGTGGTGGTGCACCCCTGTAATCCCAGTGCTGGGGAGGCTGAAACAGGAGAATCACTACGAGTCTGAGCTGCATAATGCGACTCTGTACCAAATACATAAAGGACTGTTAGGTCCAGTGAGATAGCTCAGCAGACCAAGTGCCTGCTTAGGTGCACGCAGGGACCGGGGTTCAATCCCCAGCACCACATGTCGTGCTGGTCCCATCCCCAGGCGTGCTGGGCTGGCGACCGAGTCCAGGCATGGTGATGTGTGCCTATAACCCCAGGGCAGGGGTGGCTGAAAACAAGAGGATGTTTAGTGAGATCCTGTACCAAATACATATATTAAAAATAAAAAAAAAATAATAATATAGGGTATGTGGAGGGTTGAGAAAGGGATGGAATGGCAGAATCAGAAGGCGAGCAGATGTTGCTGAAGATGAATGTAGGTGAAGGCTTATTATACCATTATGGCTTTTATGTTTGAAACCACTAGTAATGAGGTGAAAAAGTCCAAAGTGTTATGGTTTGTGTCTAGTTGCCCCCACCCAAGCCTCCTGCAGCCATGGGGCAGTTTCTGGAGTTTGTAACTGATTCCTAATCCAGTGCTGGGATTATGGGTGGTGTGCCCTGGGGCAGGTACTCTGCATTACAGTGTAAGGAGGGGAGAGAGGCCCGCTAGCTACCTGGGATGCTGCCACTCCTTTTGCTCTCTGCCTACATGAAAGGCTGCCCTCTGGCATGCGCAGCTCTGCCTTAGAGCCAGCTGAGGATGGACTAAAACCTGTACTAACTGTGAGTTAAATAAACCTTTTCTTCCTTCATTTTGGGTGTCGGGTATTTTGTCCCATCAAAGAGAGAAGAGTAACCAAGACACAAAGTGAGAAGCAACAAAACAAAACACACCACTGCATACCTAGGAATGCAAGAATAAGGCAAAGTGAATCTTACAATGAAGAAATAAAATCATTTTATTTTTCATTATTAAGTGGGTAAAAGTACTTAGCATAGGATTTTTAAATATTACCCCCTCAATCTCTCATGCTCTTCCTTTCCAGCTTGGGCACAGAGTAGCAAGAAGGGCCACTCTGTCATCCCAGAAGTGGTGGCCAAGAGTGCACCATGGACACTCGCAAGCCGTCCCTGGAGTGGGGCTCGAGAAGTGTGTCCGTGTCCCTCAGGCCTGAAGGAGATCTGGAAAGCTGCCATGGAGAGATGGCGACTTGGGATACATACTCAGATTCCCAGCTACGATGCCCAGGCCGAGGGTGAAGGAGAAGCCCACGCTGTATTCGTGTGCTGCTGTTCAGAAAATGCAAGGAGGCTGGAGATTCACCCAACAAGCCCCACACTTCGCAAACCTACATCACTGTTGCCACCATGTTCAAAGGTCTACAGTCAATGTGGATGAGAACTACCGACTGTCAAGGAAAGAAGGAAAAAATAATTTAAAAAAATCTTTCCCAAACTGAGAATCATTCATGTGACCAGTGATTCACAGAACGTGGGACCAGTTTTCAATTTTCTGTTCTGAGGTGCCCTAAAA
>NW_004524609.1:7396783-7397785 GCF_000260255.1 Octodon degus | reverse complement strand
CTTGGTCGCCTGTTTCCCTCCAGGTAGGCTCACGGAAGAAATCAAATCAGTACTCTGCACACAGGCACAGCACTCCCCCTGGGCGCAGCTTTGCCCGGCACCCCGGGGGGTGGGGGCTGCCTGATGGCTACTGCGCAGGGCACGCCCTGGTGTATTTCAAAGAAAAGGGGACTCGCGCAGCACAGCTGCTCAGCACTTTCAGTTACTTCTTGCTCCAAGGCTGCACTTCAGCTGCTCCACCTATTCCCCAGGAAAAAGGAGTTCTTTCGTTTTTGTTTTTTGAAACACTGTCCCAAGTCACTGATGTTTTGAAGATTTGCCAAATTTCCCAAGTCACCAAACCCAACCTCTGGTTCAACCTGAAACCTTGAGTTTCTCGCGTTTTCGAGGCTCAGAGCTTTTCTTTTCTCTCCAACTACCTACTCCGGGCAGTGTCCCGGGTCCCTCGGAGCCACCCCAGTTAACCGCGTTTGTGAAAGAACACTCTGCCAAACAAAAACTGGAGTTTTAGCTGTTTGCTTCAATGACAGAGAATACCCTTTTGTTCCAACAATAGCAAAAGAAAAAGAATTTTTTTTTAGGGAGTTTGTTTTATTTATTTATTTAGGCTCCGAATGCCTTCAGGGCAGGTCTGGCTGGCTTGAGTTGTGGGGATCGAACCATAGCTACCTGAGCCTGACTGCTTGGTTGAAGCAGCCACTTAAAAGAACGGAGCTATGGGGCAGGCCCCCCAATTTTTTTTTTTTTTTAAGGGAGAGATTCAAATGCTCAAGCGAATATAGCTTCAACTTTAAAAGATCTTAAGTATGCCACAGAAGAAGGCTGCAAATAGAGCCTGTTTCCAAAATCACGTATTTTCAGATATTTAGATATAAAATCTAAATTTTGTATCTCAATTTTTCTTGGGATCCACAGTTAAATTATAAGCTGAAGGTGAGGTTTTAAAAGATAATTTTGAGAAAAAAGAAAGGATAGAGGGAAAGAAAAAAAGCAAGCAAGACA
>NW_004524609.1:7371299-7395928 GCF_000260255.1 Octodon degus | reverse complement strand
TGTTAATAACACTACAGTGCTGGCTCAGGAGCGGCACTTGTACCCAACTAAGAATGCGCAAGGCTGCAGAAGCCGTAACGCGGATGGAGACTACATTAGGAGAATCCTGACTACTATGTGATGTTTTCTGTGAGTCTTATTCTAAAATAAAATTTCCCGGAAGAAAAAGTGGTTAACACATTGGCTAATTTTCAAGACATTATTTAAGTTACCACAAAAACAGCAGAACCCAGGAGATCTGGGGAACCCAGGAGCCCGGACACACCCAATGCAGTTTCAGCACTGTAAGAGGAACAGGAAAAATAGGTGGTTCCCTTTTTCTCTTCCCACCTGCTTGAGAACCACCTTGGAAGAGGTCCCAATCTCTTGTTGTTAAAAAAAGTTTACAGACCAATCGTTAGGTAAAGTACTACTGCTGGAATAATTTCTGTGCCCTCAATCACTACATGAAATTTTGTTTTCAGGCTTTAAACTCATCTCTTATATATCTGTCAAAGTGTTAAGTTTAAATAACATCATAATAAAGTCATTTATAAATTTTTATTAAATGTCAGTAATTTTTACAAAGCAAATATTAATAGCAACAGGCAAAACTTTTTGGCAAATGTTTACATGAGCAAAAAGCCTTAAAGAATAGCAACTCATTTTATAAAATCAAACCTCTTTTCCATTTCTAGACCTCCCTTAGAAATAACTTATTGACAATCCTGGACTACAGCACTGACCAAAAAAAAAAAAAAAAAAAAAAAAAAAAAAATTTACAACATTTATCATTTAATGTGCTTGGTTCTTAGAAGGTTATAAAAGATATATAAAAACCCCCAAGCCACAAGTACGTTTATACAGAGCTAACACGGATCATGTTTTGTTAGGTACAGTAAGTGTGTCAGAGGTTGTAACACAATACACTTTTGGATAAGGCTTCTTGTCATAAGTGAGCTCTTACCATAGAAGAATAGAGAAAAGCCACTTAAAACAGTTTGCGACTCTGCTTTTCCAGTAAGAGGTAAGGCATAGTTTGTTGAATGGTTACATAAACTTAAGGATTAATCCCTTTCCTCTCTCTTCTATTCCTGGTGTCATCAAACAGGCATCGATTGAGAACAGGTCATCAGTTAGTACAGTAAGAATATTAGAAATGAAGCTTTTAAAACACAGACTAGCATCACATACCAAGTAGTTTATTACTACCATTGACATTCACTGAATGAAAATTTGTGCTAGTATCAGTCCCAGACTCCATCTGAACAAATCCATCACTGACAGCAGATCTGTAGAGGTTACAATTACCAACTCAGGAAAGATCGCCCTGCCACTAATGCTTTAAAAAAAAAAAAAAAAAAAAATCAATGTTCTGTGTAAGTTCTGGCATTTGAAATCAGGTGGTTATACCTGAATGGTGAACATATTAATTTAAGTACTAACTATACATTCATGACAGGCTAATAATGCCAGTGGCACAAACACTGCGCTTCCAATGAGATTAGTGACCGCCTGCCAGCCCCAGGCCAGTACCTACTTGATTTAAAATGTTCAGGTTTCGGATACATTTATTAAGCCCTAACCTCGTACCATCAAGTAACAGGCGCGCGCTGCCTCACCTGCTTTACCTGCAGCACTGCGACACATACACCCGTGCGTACTCTTCTCTCCCCTCTTCACGGTTACTAGATTTTGGACAGACTCTACACTAAAAACCAACTGGTATCCTAGCGTAAAGGAAGGAAAGGAAGAGGAAAAAATCCAGTATTTTAACTCAAACAGCACAACACAAAGGTATCTTATTATTTCACAAGCTGAAATGATGGAAAAAAGAACAAAGTAACCAGTTCTGTCAAGATTTCCAAAGGAAAAGGTGTGTGCAAGGCTTTTTCTTGATTCCTCAAATAAAACTAATAAAAGAAATGAAAGGGTAACAGAGTGACTTCTCTAGATTTATTAGGGAGTTTGTTACAAATGTCTGACTTGGTTTTACAGGCATGATTCTATGAATTCGAACAAGAAATTAAGAGTTAACACTGTTATTTAGCCTCATTACATATGTAGAAATAATACAACTACAAACAGCAATGGAGAAAGAACCTCGTTTCAAATGGCTTCTTTGTGGTTTTGTCTACATATATCATTAAATAATGAAAGCACCAATTTGAGGGTTTCTCAAATAGTGATTTGAGTTTCAGAACATAACAGCATAATTTGCTAACTTCACTCTTTTATAAGGCATAACCAGACATATGTACTAAGGCTGAAAAATATAGCTTATGAAAAGCAGAAGATAAAGTATATAGGTACACACTAAAAGTTAAGATTTAATTACAGGCCACGAGATTTGTTTCATCTAAATCAATACTTCTAGTTGTTTCTGCATTAAGGTGTCCTGTGCCATCTACTTTAAATCAACCACTGCCACCAGCTGAGCGAGGACTTCTGCAAACAGCCTGTATTTATAAAATTAACCACAGGACTTTCTCTAAGATATTAGTCAACACCACTTAAGAGAAAACAAAAACAATCTTCCCTTTTTCCTCAGCTGCAGCTGCACCCCAGCTGTGGAGCACCTTCCCCATGTAACAATATTGAAATGAAGATCCAATTTAATATACTTGGCAGAAAGCAACAATGCAGGGTACTAAAGTGATATTTAAGTGGTAGAGGCATGCTTCGAACTGCTTCAGTCTT
This sequence comes from Octodon degus, assembly GCF_000260255.1. Classification (NCBI taxonomy): domain Eukaryota; kingdom Metazoa; phylum Chordata; class Mammalia; order Rodentia; family Octodontidae; genus Octodon; species Octodon degus. The sequence continues at coordinate 7,393,249 of NW_004524609.1, read as the reverse complement.
TAAAAACATCTGAAATAAAAACTCCCTATAAAAATTAAGGTCTAAGTTGTTGATCTTTGATAATTAAGGCAACTCTGTATACTGTAAATTTTTTCAAGGTCCACAAAGACATGTGGTATTTCCTCAGATTAATGAGAAGGCAGTCAGAAGCGCAGAAAGCAATATGCAAGAACGAGGCACATTTTGTTCCAAATCATAACCAAAGATTTGGAAAACTGAATACACCGAAGAGCTTTAAATCTGAGTTACTTTTTAGAGACTGAGGGGAATAGGAGCACCTTTTTTAGTTCTGATCATTAAATTTCATCTCCCTTTTCATACAGTGGTATTTCAATTAAAAAAGGATCTGGTTTCCATGATACAAGATTTCTTTCAAATGGTTTAAAAAATACACTATACAAAAACATGTGGGCCTACAGTCTTTGAGCCTTACAGTTCTGAATGTCTAAACAAGTGTGCGGAACTTAAATGCAAGTAACTTTCTGCCTGACAATACTCACCCACCCCCCAGGGACTGAACTTGCAACCTTGTGCTTGCCAGACACAGGCTTATGCCGCTGAGCTGTATCCCTAGCCTCAGCATGCTGATTCTGAGACACTACATGGACGGGAAGAAAACGGCAAATACCCAATGATAGCATATCTAGTTGCTGGGTTAACATTTCTTCATAGTAGCCAAAACGGAGAAGCTTGGCTACTTTTGCTGTCAGGCAATACTTACTGTTATCACAGACCTTAACTTAAGCAAACTCAAGCCTCCGCTTTCCACAGGAACCTGACTTCGGCCTTCAATGGAGTTCAATGCCTTGGCCATTCAGTAACAGTTTGCTAGATTTACACAAACCACTCACAGACTCAGTGTTGCCATGCACATATTCAGAGACAGCATTCAGTAGCACTGGGTTCTACTAACCCTGCAAATTTAAATACTATTCTCTTGGCAAAGAGCACTAGATGTAGAACCATTCAAACATGCACAATTTATATTGTGAAGGTTATGATGTTGGGCAACATGTCTGAAGCTCATGTATACCACGGCCGAAGCACAACTGGAATTCATACGGATACGACAGTGAATCTTCAAATATGAGAAAAGCAGGCATGCCAAGAACAAGTCCCCGGCTGGCACACTGAAAGGCCCAGCTCTCACATCTGACAGAAAGACAAAACAAGAGCCTCTGCCTCGGAAAGGCCGGGTGAGCCACAGTGCCGACCCATCTTGCAAGGTCCAACGGAACACCTGAGAACACGGTCAGCTACACAGGAACTAATACATCTCACAGTCATAATCACAATTTCCAGGAAAAGCAGAGAAGCTGTCAGACTTTGCAAACCGCCACCAACCCGGCACATGTGTCTCTACCCCATTTTCAGACCACACGTAGCCTCCCAGGCAGCATCTGCAGTACTGTCAACCAGCCACTCTGCCGAGCTCACCATGATGCTGTAGGTTTAAATTCGGTAAGCAGTGAGGGGAGGACAAATGTAATCACCTCTAGGTAGGACCGGAGAGACTACTAATTCTTAGAAGCATTCTTAAGACATTCAGGATGTACCTCAACAAAGTTGGCATCTCACAACAGTAATTATACAAACATGTACACACTGTATCTTTTAGCGACATACCAAGAATGAACAGGAATCTCAAATAATACCTTCCTAAATAGTCTGACATGAAAATACTGCCCTTGGCAAGCTTCATACAAACAAATGAACCCCTTAAATGCCATAGTCTATAGTTGTTGGGGACTGGCCAGGGAGCAAGAGAGAGGCAAAAATGCAGACCGGCTCTCCTGCAGGAAGGAGGGACACCAGGCAGGCACATCCAGGCAGGCACATCCAGGCAGGGCTGCGAGGTGGCACACACAACACCCTGGCACAGATGTGTGTTACGCTCAGTTGCCTGCAGTTCACAGGAGCTGCAGTGGCCAGAATGCTTCACTGTGGCAAATTAAATTACACGATGATCAAACATGAAAAAGGCAAACTACTCCATCATTGTTTTTGATCAAAACACTGTCTATAGTATTTGCTCATCTTTCTGCTCCTGGTACCATTTGCCAACTCTTTCACATCAGACCAGAAATCCTTATGTAAACTTTAAAACACTAAGAACATTACCTTCAGAGCCACAGAAATTAAAACAGCTGTTGTGTATGTGTGCAATTCCAAGCACGCGAAGGCCACAGCTGTGTACAGTGATCGCCACTCCTTACACCCAACTGTTTTCTGACGGCCCTTTGAAAACAGCCATCCTACAGCTAGGTGGTAAGTTCACCGCCTGTGTAAGGCGGGCTGAGGATCTCTGTTTCAGAGCTGACTATTCCTAAGCTTGCTCCTACCGGTACTCAGAGTGCTGTCTGTACTTGGCACTGGAGGAGAATTCAGCTTGACCAGTGAAGAATGGAAAAGCCTGGCACACACGTACGTAGTCTGTGGCTGGCCAACCACCATGTGGACTTGAATGGAAGCTACAGCGAGACAGCAAGGCCCAGCTCCCGGCAGGTGCTGGTGATGTGTTACTCAGCAGCTTTTAGCCACAAACCAAAGGCGCAGAAGGCTTAAGATTACCTAGAAATCAACTTTTCTAATTCCTGTTGTAAACTGCTATTTTTAAAAACAAAACATAACCAACAGAAAACAATGAAAAACACAAAAAGGTATTACAATAGCAAGTCTTCTGTCCATCACTGTAGCATGAGCTGCTTGAGGTTGTCATGAAGAATAGTATCCTTCACATCCCGGAAGACAAGGCGGATGTTCTCCGTGTTGATGGCGGTGGTGAAGTGGTGGTACAGGGGCTTCTGCTGCTGGTCCCGGCGTTTGTTCCGGAAACATTCCACCAGGAATTTTTGGACGTCTCTTAAGCAGTGTGGATCTCCTTCAAATTCTAGGAAATAGTCTTTGATGCTCACAACTTGTACTTTCTCCTCAAGCAAGTCTGTCTTGTTTAAGAAGAGAATTATCGAGACATTGCTGAAAACTCGGTTATTGACGATTGTTTCAAAAATGTTTAGAGATTCTGTAAGGCGATTGGTCAGTCGATCCTCCATGAGCACCTGGTCAAACTCACTTGAGGAAACAAGAAAAAGTATCGAGGTCACGCTGTCAAAACATTCAAACCAACGTTTCCTTTCTGATCTCTGGCCACCTACATCAACCATCTTGAAAGGAACATTTTTAATTTCAAAGTCATACTCGTGAATGCCTTTGGTTGGTCTTCTGGCAAGCAGTATATCTTGCTGGGATGGAATGTAATCCTAGAAAAGAAAGTTTTATTTTTAGTAACTGAGAAGTAATTAATATGATTTCTAATGTGTTACTAATTGGTCCCCTGAATGGATAAGCAAACAAAATTATCTTTTGAATGACATTTTCTGATATTGAAGTATCAAATATTGTTACTATCATTCTCATTTAAAAAATGTCAAGATGCTCCTGTAATCCCTGCTACAGAGGTGGCTCTGGCTACCCGGGAGCCTGAGGCAAGAGGACAGCAACATTTGAGGACAGCCTAGGTCATTTACCAACACGTTGTTTCAAAATAAAAAAGGCTAGCTCAGGGGTAGAGTGCTTGCCTACCACATACAATGTAGCCCCTAAATACAATCACCAGTATTGAAAGAAAACACCACGGAAGAATGGCCCCAAATTAACCCCAAGAATGGCCCCAAATTAACCCCAAACGACCCGCACCTACTCTTTCCGGCTGTGCAATGCCACGCACAGCGGAGGACCAGCGTTCCACTTGCGCCCGCCCACCCCGCCTTCAGTCCCACTTTCCACCACCCACTCGCGGGTGCGGCTGGTGATCTCACTGCCTCCACACTTACCACCCCCCACTGCTCCTCTACTAAAAGCAGGGTCTGAGTCTAATACGATTCATTAGGGTCACTCTCCATGCCTGCTTCTGTCCATTCCTCCCTGATTAGTTTTTTTTTTTTTTTGCGGAACCGGGGATTGAACTCAGGCCCTTGCACTTGCCAGGGAAGCACTTATTCTACTGAGCCATCTTCCCGGGCCCCCTCCCTGATTAGTTCTAAGCGTTCCTACACTGATAAGCAGGGACAGGTCCACACTACCACTGCCATTACAGTCAATGTGTGGGAAATATTTTCTGAATGATGTGGTGTCTCTGTTCACAAACTTGATTCTTTTCACGACCTGGTCACAGTGTTGGATGAGGACAAATGAATTCAACAGTTGGGTTCAATGTGACCTTACGGGGAATTTTGATCTGGTTCTCAGCCAGCTCCGTCTGTAACAAGAGTCCTGCTGAGCTGAGCCACCATATAACCGACTAGACACATGCCCTTTAGGGCTACCTGCTAGGCTTGCTTCCCGGGGCTACCCAAGCAACTATGTTCTAGTTTTCTCATTTGTTGATCTAAGATTTCAGGCCTGGCCACTTAGTCTGAGTGTCACTACCCATCTGGGAAGGGGAAGGATCACACGGGCCGTCTGCCCTGGGGGAAGGTCTATGCACAGATCTAGTGAGCTCTGCCGAGCTTCTGAGCAGAGCACTGGAGATCCTGAACCAGGACGGCTGCCAGCTGCACCCCGAGGGTGCACTTCCTCACCCAATGGAGCTGGGTCTTCCTTTTCAGGAAGTGTTTTTCCGTGTTCAGACAGCTTTGGGGCAGTATGTGAACTGGGGAAATTTTAATGTTCATCATTATGATCAAGATATTTTAAAAATCAAGGCAGCATTTAAAGTAAGGCTGCCATTCACAATGCTGCCTGTACTGTATGCTTACCGAGTAATGAAACTGATCTCCAAATTGTATAAGAGGAGTACTCATCTCCTCAGAATGGGACACTGGACTAGGAAGAACAGGTGCCTTTAGTTACTAGGAACCCTCAGCTCAGCTCCACACAGCATGGCTCGGGGTTCCACGTGTGCTACCTTCTCTCCTGGTGTCTGCTCCCAGGCACACCTGCTTCTCTGATCATCAGCATATGCGCACTAGTTGTAGCCTGCCATCAGTTTTCCATATAGTAACTTGTTCTGTATGTTGGTAGTGCGATATCTCCTTTTAAGAGATTTTATATATTGCCAGGCATGATGATGCATGCCTGTAATCCCTGTACTCAGGAGGCTGAGGCAGGAGGACTACCCACAGTTCAAGACCAGGCCGGGCTATACAGTAAGTTCAGCTTGAACTACATAGTGAAATGCCTTTCTAAAAAATGCCTTTTTATTTCTAAAAACAGAAATAAAACAAACAAAAAAATACCACAAGTCCAAAAGATTTTATCTACCAAAGGTATCAGTGTGCTATAATTAACATTCTCTACTGGCGGTCACTGAGGTTGTTTCTAATTCTTTATTCTCTTAACAGAAATGCTGCAATTAAATTTCTCACACACTTTAGTCTTCCATATGGACTATTTCCTGAGGAGAAAAATAGAACAGTAGTAAGATTATGAAGTCAAAGGTCCAAATATTTTAAAGATGCTGGACACTCAAAGACAACTTTCCAGAAGGCGCTACCAGTTTATTGTGAATGAGTGTGCACCTACTTCAGATATGCCAGCTCGAAGGCATCTGAAAAAGATGTCATAAAAATAAAAACTTCTCAGCCAGTGTGGCAGTGCACACTTGTAATCCCAGCACTTGGGAGCTGAGGCAGGTGTGTCACTGAGTTTGAGGCAGCCTCGAATACCTGCCAAGGCATTGTCTCACCGCTCCCAAGAGTTCTCTGTAAGTGTCTCTACTACAAAGAACAACATAGTTAGCAAGGTCAAGTCACGTGCACGCAGCGAAGCACACAGGACAAAGCGATCCAGTACTGACAGGGCGGAGTGCGACTCTCACAGCCAGCTTACAGCTCGTGGGACCTTGGGCAAGTCATGGAGCCCGTTTCAGATCTCTCAGATGTGAAATGTAAGGCGAAACTCAGGCGGCGGCGAGGACTGAGTTACACGGGTAGAACACTTCAGAAGTGTGGCTGCAAGAGCACAGAGTGCACCGGAGGAGGGAAAGCCACACACACTTCTACTTCAGCCTCTCACCTTTCCACGCCACCGGTCATGTGTACTTGATAAACTATGCATAGTCACACACAATTACTCAATCAGAAACCCATTTTCTTTTCATTCCTTTAAGTACCCCAAGGTATGTTTTCTACCTCTTACCTCAGTTTTATTAAGATTCCCTGTCCCCTTAAACTTGTCCCTGTTAGTGGCTCTTTTGTATCAGACCCTGTTGCTCCTTCTCTGAATCTGTTACACGTCCTCTTGATTCCCACACTGCTCCCATTTATCATCCCAGGCATGGCCTGTTCTTTGCCCTGAACACCTCACATCCCTGAGCCCCACTCTGGCTACTGCAAACCTCCTCCAAACTAACCCTCCTGCATCACAGGCCCCAACTCCGGATGTTCCACCGCATCAGCCTGACCTCTGCTCGCCCTCAGGGCCACACTGCTGATGCTCACCACTGGCCTAGCATTAGGACCTGCACAGAGCTTCACCTCTCGTGCCATTGTATGTTCATGCACTGGCCCAGTGGAATGAGGACGTCCTCAGTCACCACCTTCTAGAGTCTGTGTTGACACAAGTCAGAGCCAAGGGCGGCTTCATCCATCCTCACCAGACAGATGTGCCTCCTAGACGCAACCCATCCAGCTGTCTCCATCCCACTGGGCCCTACGTGCCCACATCCAGTCGAGCCTCAGGCAGGTTAGGCTCACTTACTCTGGTGAACTAATGCTATCTTTACGACTGGTATCATGTGACTGTCTTTTTGTTTTATATATACTAGCTGTGACTAGACTAAGCTCCTTTACTTGATATACATAGCAAAGAATGAAACAGCTAACACCAGACATTTATCACAGGACTCCTTTTTCAAGGATTAGTTCACAAAATGCCCACGACTAAGGTCCAGGTGCTTCCACCACGCCCATGTTATGGACAAAGAAGCTGCACTAATTTAGAGCTCCTGAGGTCACACAGTCAGTCAGTGATGGAGATGGTACAGGAACGCAAGCAGTCTGGCTGCAGAGCCCATGTCCTTGGCTCTCGACCTGTTCCACCTTCCAGAATGTATCGGGCAGCGGGGGTGATGTATGGCATGCATGCTGCGCTAGGCTGTTTACTACCATTAAAAGCTCTAAAAGGTCAGCCATCGCTGGCATAGCACTTCACACACAGCAGGCCTCAAAGACTACAAATACGCTTCTTTAACTTGTCCAATATGCGCAAAATGGGTCATAACGATGCAACACAGGCAGGTTTTTTCTCCCCTCTTTTACAACTAGAGGGGGCCTGCCCATTAGCTCCATTGTTTAAGTGCCTACTTAAGCAAAGGCAGTCAGGCTCAGGATATTGTGGTCTGATCCCCAGATCCTCATGCCCTTCCAGATCTGCCCTGAAGGCATCCTGAGGCAGCAAAAAAAAAAAAAAAATCCTTCTTTTACACCTACCTGCTGACCCTGTAAATCCTGGCTGGGGATTTAGCCAAGTGCCGCAGTGCTTGTCTGGCAAGCATGAGGTCCTGAGTTCAATTTCCAGTATTCCAAAAAACAAAAACAAAACTAAAGCCCTACAAGTACAAAAGCTTTTCTCTGTTATTCTGCATGTGCCTTCCACATGGTTCGCAACATAAAAGCGTACACAGCTATTACAAGCTGATGAGAAGGGCCCAGAGTACTCACTCAGAGGCTCTGTGCTGAGTGCCTACTTCGCGTCAGGCACTGTCACGAGGCACCCGAGACTCACTTCCTGGCCCTCATGCAAAGAGCTGAATAGAAAGTAAATGTAAAATAATATCCACAGCCAACACCTACAGTGAAGGGGTGACGCGAGGGCTGATAGCGCATGGGGAGAGCGAGGGCCTACATGCAGGGCAACCTCAGGGGAGGGCTCTCCGAAACTAGCCCGTTCATCTACCAAGGTGTACGACCTCCAGTGGGCCTGTTCTAAACTTTTGCTTTATGGTACAATCAGATGAGATGGAAGAGAGATAATAAAGTAGACTTCACTACAAAGTTTCACTAATGGGGGCTGAATGGATAAAAAACAGAATAAAGCGTGGAGATCTCAACTTCTGGGGTGCATCTGTGTCTAGGAAATAAGCAAAAGAACAACATTCTGACTTAAAGGCAGATATGACTCAGAAATTAGGGACAATGTAAAATTAACCTGACCAGGAAAAAACTGTGCACTGTCTTGCATGTCCTAAATACAGCGGTGTGTGCTACTTTCCCGCCTGGAACAGGTTCATTTAGCACTCTTCTTCAGGCAGATTTATACTTTACAATCGCAAAGAATCCGTAAGACTGGACTAATACTACATGGGAACTTGAAAGGAGGCAAGGGATGCTACACTGAGCTTAATGAGCAGTAAATGACTTCAGGCAACGCCCCCCAACATTCTGAGCTCTTCTGTGCCCACATTCAACAGCGGCCACACAGTGACCCTCACGCCTGTCATGGGCCCAGGACCCCACAGCCAGACGGGCCCCCAGCTCTGAGGGCGATCCTCGGGGAAGACGATGGCGTGCTGCCTCCAGTCATGCCTCTGCCCTGAAACCCGCAGGACTGCAGAACGGCCGTGCCGAGAGGTTCGAAAATCCATCAACCCACTGCGTTCTTTTAATTTCTGCTCACAAAAGTTCCCAACAACATCAAAAGATAATAATGTATAATTTCACTTCCAAACATAAATCTTAATGGTTTTACTTCCATGAAATAGTAGAGAAGATAATTCTTCAAGGAAAATGGCAAAGGCCTAAATAATAGGGGAAAATTTAAAAAAAATTCAATATTCTTAGCTCCTTATCAGACTAAAATAAGCAGGATGAGCCAGATTACTGCCACTAGGAAAAACAATGACTCAAATTATTTATTACATAAGTGCAAACTAACATTTCTGAATTTCCCAACAAGCTGCACCCCCCAAAAAAACAATCCTACTGTGAGGACTGCATCAGTTAAGTACAAACACTCAGTTTTAAAACTTACTGGTTCTCCAAGTTTCTCCAAGTTATCCAGGAAATATTTTACAGATTCACCCTAAAAACAAGAAGAAAACAGTTATGAGGGGGATTGTACACTCACACCACAAATACTTCAGCTAGCTGCCAGCTCAGAACTGCGGCATCTTCTTAAAAGCACAGCTCTGCAAGGGACAGGTAACTTCGCAGATGCTTCACTATGGGATACCACCAGTGATCGTCCATTTGGATGAGATTTCACGTGCTTTTGGAGAGAACTCCATATCCAAAGGGAGTATGTAATTAAAATGTGAAAACTGTTTTTGAGATAAACATAAATCTCTAAGCAAAATGTGACATCCTTTCCACCTATATTTTCTATCTCTAGGAATGCAGATCTCTCCAGGAACAAGAATAAGAGCAGATCAGACACAAGGACAGAACAGGTCTCTCAGGAGTAAGCGTGTACCTGGTGCACTCACAGCGCTCCAGGAGACTGGGCCCTGCAGGATTCCCTTCTCTTTTTTTAAATGGTATGTTTCTGAACTTTTTTAAACAGAACTACAATTTCAAATGGATAAATTGTATGACAATAAAGTCCTACAGGAAGTGAGCATAAGAAGTGGGGAACCTGGTACAGCAACAAAGGGCTCCAATTTGTCTCCCGTGCTCACTCCCCACCTTTCCACTTTCACTTTCTCGCCACCCCCTGCAGCTGTGGCCATATCCGAGAAGGTGGAGCTTCGGAGGGTGCAGGAGAGCCACCTACATCTAGATCTGGCTACACTGCAGCTTCTCATGTAGCAGCATGGGGTTCGGGCTCCAGCTTCTCGTTGCAGGGGATGTGCAAGACATGCTCCGTGTCACAAGACACTGCGAAGCAGTTCTCAGACACTGTGGACCCAAGATCCCGGACGGGTCTTAAGATCCTTAAGGATCCCAAAACTCTTTCGTTTATGTAGGCTATGGCTACTGATATTTATGAGATTATAAAGTAAAACAGAGAAATCTTAACAAAATATTAGGATTAAAATTAATCTTAACATTAAGTGCCAGTAAGTAGTAAGCCATTGCATGTTAATATATTTTGGTAAGGCTTAATATGTGACAGCAGGACTCTGTACCTGAACTGCTACCAAGGTTATTCTGCTTGAAATAAATGAAACTTGGGCCTTACACAAAAATGGCAATGAGTTGGTAAGATAGCTTAGTGGACTAAGCACCTGCTTAGGCAAGCGCAGGGACCAGGGTTTGATCTCCAGCACCAAAGGCAGTGCCAGCTCCGCCCCTGGGAAAAATGAGCCAGCAACCAGGTGTGGCAGCGCATGCCTGTAATCCCTGCGCCAGGGAGGCTGAGACAGGAGAATCACTACCAGTCCAAGTTGCATAGTAAGACTGTACCAAATACATTAAAAAAAAAAAGTCAATGAAAAAGATTATAAATACCCTTTGTTATTACACCAAAATTACTAGTTCCTTAACAGTTAGTTCCCCATGGAACTGTGAATCCCACCAAGCAGTTTTTCAGATTCTGTTTCAATTCACTGGTCTGTCCTGTACTCCGAATGGATCCTTTACCCACCTACAACTCTGCAACACCAAGGCTGGTTGTCAGGAACACAGTCACTAAGTTAGGAAGATCTTAATGACGCTGGCATGTTTCATTTTACAATACTCTAAAAATCATGCTTGTTGATGCCAGCTCAGTCTTATCACAGGTCTTTTGGAAGCTTCTAAGCTCACAGTGGCAGGCAGACACAAATTTTCCTAAACTGAATTTTCACTCGAAATCATCTACAACTAAACTCTCAGTTACTTTGTCACCAGTTAGCAAAAGCTCTAGTTATTTTTATCGAAGTTGTCTCGAAAAGACCAAACAAACAAACAAGCCAAAGTATTGTATATTTTAAGATATACCTTAAAGTACTGAAGGAAAACAGGTATGCATGTGTGGTAGGATGGAGAATGTCTGATTTCCAAAGGATTATGAGTGTTGTAATTGATACTAGTTTTTTGGGGTTTTTTTGTTTTTTTTCCTGGACCTGAGAACACTGGTACATGATTGTTCAGAGAAAGGAAAACAAAACAATTCATTTTGTATTAACAGATTATCTAGCCGAATGAATATTCTATGCCTTATCACCTATCTTAATGAAAAAATGTTATTTTTATGTTATCACCAATAACAATATGGCTCACGGGGAATTTGGGACTCATTTTTTTGTTTGTTTGTACTTTAGGAAAGAGTCTATAGGGTGTTCAGGGTCTCACTACTAGATCGGACTTATAGTGATCAGCCCGTTTACAGCCTCCCAGGTGCTGGGATTACAGGCGCATGCCACCATGCCCAGTCTCAATCACCATCTCAGCGCACCCCGGGGGCGGGGCTGGCACAGCAGGCCTGGGAATCAAGCCCCCGGCCCCTGTGCCTGCTTGCAGGCACTTTAATCTGCTGCGCTATCTGGCTGGCTCTGGTATACATCTTTCATAAAATTCACTAGTTATGGGCATCTTTGCACAACTCCAATAACTATTAATTCTATCACTCAGAGCTGAACACAGATAACATCTGAAGACATTTCCTTCTAATCAAGTTTGTATTTAACAGAGTTGAAGTCAGACAACAGACAACTCTGTACTCTACCTTCCCACTTACGTAAACATACACAAAATTTACTAGTTATAGTAATTTACGTACATACTAAGAAAGTCAGATAAAACCATTAATCTAAAGTCGTGATTAAGTCTTGTGTACATGGCTCTGCACACTTCCTGGATTATGTTCCTCATGATCTCAGATGAATGACCATGGCAGTGGCTAAGATGCGCGCCACCCACTGACACAAAGGCTCTACTGGGTCTTCCTAGTCCTACAGGTGAAACAATGAGCTTACTCTTAAACAGCAGATCTAGATGAAGATAAACTAAACCAAAACCATGCCAAAGTATTCTGCAGATTCTTGTGCTGCAATTAACTGACATGTAAACCTAGAGACTCGCATCATGAACTTAGCATTTTGGGATCTCACAGTATGAAAGCTTGGCTTAAATGAGAAAATAAGCCCCATACCCCGACCAATAAAAAAAGTCCAGTTATACAAAAATGTATTTGCACTAGCATTGTTTAGCGTAACTGATGGTCAAATAAGTGAACTAAAATTAATATGAACAGGCTAATATCTAAAGAAGCAACAGTCTTCCCTCTTTGTATTTTTGAGACAGGGTCTTGCTATGTAGTTTAGGCTGGCCTTGGACTCAACAGCCTAGCTTAGTCTGTAGAGTGCAGGGATAACAGGCATGAGCCAGCCTCCATGCCCAACTTTCCCCCTTTTTAAAAATAAATGCTTACAATCTGAGGGTGCAGAGAACTGGTCCACCCATCCTAGTGACTATGCAAATTTACACACTCCTACAAGGTTCAGAGCAGCAGGCTCCCTTAAGATGCTTCACAACCCCTGCTATATTCTAAGGAACTTAGCATAAACAAAGTGATCTTCACAAATGGGTATTTATTTAGTGCTACCTATAACCATAAAATCTGAAGGTACATTTTCTTCCACTTAGCATTAGGGCACTAATTTAATAAATTCTGCTATATTAACATCATAAGATGTTACAAACAGCAATTATTTTGCAACAATGTTATGAATCATTACATAATTACATTTGCTATATAAGAAATATTTATATCTATAAATATTAAGTATACTTAAAACAAGGGTTTTTTATTGGTTTTGGGTTTTTTAAATTTTTTATTTATTTTAAAAACATAAAACAGCAATGAAAAAATGAGAAAAAAACATAAAAGCAATGAAAGTTTCAAAAACAGGTAAGACAGTTATAGTAATTAATACATTGTGTATTGTTGTCTTCATAGTATTCAGAGGACAAGATGTAGACATGAAATTTTGTCTGAACCCTATAGTGCAACCTTTGTTCTCACTGAATTTTTTTGGTTTTCGTTTTATAAACATGGTGCAATACTTACACAGCAGGAAACCTGACCTGACCAGAATTGACAATCTTTATCTTACACAGCAAAACTAGTCAAATGTTTTACGGCACAAAAACAGTGACTATTAGACAGCGAAGCATACATATTCATGTTATACCTTTCTGACAAAAAAATCTGTAACATCTGTACTCAGGATTTGAGACTATGGACTACATTAAGAATTACATACGATTTTATTTAAAATATGGGCAAAAGGTATGTTGGCTTAGTGACGCCCGCACTGTAGTAAAGTGAACTGGAGATCAGACTCACACACATTTTAAATAAGAAACCTCCGCCGATGGCGCAGCTTGGGACTCCCTGTGTCGCACACCTCCTGAACCGCGACAGGCGGGCTGGGCAGCTGTGACGGCAGCACAGCCACTGGCGCTGCTGCGCGGGAAGCTTCCTGTCACGCCCACCCCAAGCTGTAGATGCTCGGCTCTTCTCCTCCCAATACAAAGAGCACTAAGGTAAAGGCGGTGGTGCTAACTGTGGGTGAACAGGTTCTTCTCAAAATAAGAAAAAAGCATGAATTTAGGAATTTATAATCTGACCAAAATTAAATATTGCAAATAGATTACAGAAAAATTATTAAATCAATTTCTACAGAAGTATAATTTTCAAAGTCTGTGCTTTCAAGACTCCATCATGATTTACAGTTCTGCCACATCTGAACACACGGACTATTCTGAACATTCTGGTCCTAAATGAACCTGTTCCGCCAACTGACTACGCACTTTGCCGTCTTTCCCATCACTCAGCCCATAGCTATTCAAAAAGTGTAACACTTCCAAATATTATTCCTATGAAAAAATATATTTGGGCTAAATCACTCCCTAGCCAAAAAACCTAGTCACTGCCTCGTATGGAGGGCATTACAGAGTCTCCCATTAGTACAGGCAGAGAGCAGCGGACACAGCGATGGCCTACCCTCGGCTGGGCTGGTGGCACGCACCTCTGATCCTCACGGAGGGGGACGCAGGAAGACTGCTCAAAGCCTGAGGCTCTCCTGGGCTAGCTGCACAGTGCGTCCAAGGCCTGTCTGAATTACACTGAACACCTTGTCTCAAATTAAGTAAATAAATCTAAAAAGGCTATAATCTACACTTTGTATCATGTTTACAGTTACGTCTAAATTGCGAATGGCCTCAAGGTTGTCCACCATTGCTGAGAATCACTTGTAAACATCCTTCTTCTTCTTCTTCTTCTTCTTCTTCTTCTTCTTCTTCTTCTTCTTCTTTTTTGCAGAACTGGGGACTGAACTCAGGCCCTTGCACTTGCCAGGAAAGCACTCATTCTACTGAGCTAATTCCGCAGCCCCGTAAACATTCTTTATTTGCTTATAAAAACAAGATGAGTCAGGAGCCCTAAATTTTAAAGAGCTGAGAATATATGTTATTAAATTCAGTTATTTAAAAAATGTCTTAGCCATTTCCTTGTCCAGCTACTGGACAAATGGCAGATATATTCAAGGGTCCTTTCTATACTGCCAAAAGGAAAAGATTTTTTTGTTTTGTGGTACTGGGGCTTGAACTCAGGACCTTGTGCTTCCCAGGCAAGTACTCATTCCACTGAGCCATCTCCCCAGCCCCTAGGACAAGATTTAGAATGTACTACCTTAAAAGAACATGGAATTTGAGCTGGACAGCCAAAGTGTACAACGACACAGTTATATCTCCTTTAAATAACTAAATGACATCTATCTATCTATCTATCTATCTACTAATGTATATTTATATAAAACTCTGTACCATACTCTCATCTTACAGGAAAACAAGTTACAGGAATAAAAAAAAAGTCACAAAATTTATTTATTATTTTTTAATTTTTGGTACCAGGAATCAAACTCCGGACCTTGGGCCTGCCAGGCAGGTACTTATGCTGCTGAATTATCTCTCTGGCCCCCACAAAATTTAAAATGGGACAACTCACCATGGTAGAATTTCCTCACAAAAATAAAAAATGAAGATAAAGGCAACTGAAGTCTCCAAGTGATCAATTTGCTAGCCAAGCCAGGAATGACACTGCCACTAGCAAATTAACTCACTTAATTTCAGCAGCCTAAGTATGCCCAGAAAAAGACTAAGCTTAAAGGTGAACACATCAAGAACCACCACCTACTGTTAATTAAAAAGCAAGGCAAACAGTTTTGGTGGTCTCCTTGGAGTCCTGAGCTTATTACCAACGCTGCTCAGCTATTATTCATCCCCAGACCCCATGCCAAGCTTGAAGTGCCCAAAGAATCATCCCGTGTGAGTGGTCGGCATTCAAGGACTACATGTGAAAACATTTTCAAACAAGCTGAAAAACCACTAAATCAGTGCATGCAACCTAAGCTGGAATACTGCAGGGCAGTGGTGGCGAACCGATGGCACTTTGACACCGTGCGCTGTCTGTATCACTGAAAGCTCTAAAAGGTTCAGCATCATTGTTCTAGGGTTTTGCAAATGATGGTGGTAAAAATGTGTGGAACAGAAAAGGACTTAGCAGCACTTGGGAGGCTGAGGCAGGAGGAACGCTGCGAGTCTGAGATCAGCCTGGGCTACAAAATGAGCTCAAGGCCCGCCTGAAGTGCACAGCAATACCTTGTCTCAAAAAGACTAATAAAAGAAGGAAAACAAAGAAATGGACTAAGCTGGACAGATCTGCAAAACTTGTGTAAAGGGTTATTCCTTGCATTATTTATGAAGAGGTACTCTGCAGAACACAGTGAGTCTATCATACGTCACAGAACCCGAAGTGCTAACAAAGAACTGAACTTGCTCTTTTGAATTTTTGTCAAATATAAATGTTATGGTTTGTGTCTAGGTACCCCTGCAATGCAGTCATGGAGCGGCTTCTAGAGTTTGTGATTCATTCTTGACCTGATGCTGGGATTGTGGGTGTGAGCGATTGAGGCTTGCTAGCTGCTCGAGCTGCAGCTTGTCACCTTGCTCTGCTGTTTTCTACAGCCATGAACGGCTGCCCTCTGGCAAGTGCCACTCTGCCTTGGAGCCAGCGGAGTACGGACTGGAACCTCCACTAACTGAGAGCTAAATGAACCTTTCCTTCCTTAATTTTGGGTGCCAGGTTGTCTGTCTCAGCAATGAGAGAAAAGTAACTAAGACAATAAAAGATGATTAGTCTGGCTTGCTCTGTCACAATTCAATGGCCTGGGACAGATAAAAGTTCTGCTGAAATTTTTTGAGCACAAGGATGAAACTGATATATATATTTTTTACACTGCCCCCCTCAACACCACCGCCCTTAACCACAATTGTCAAACAGTGGTTTTGGAAATTAGCTTTGGGGAAGAGTTGGTTCTACTTCTGAAGGAATTCAACTCAAAATTGTAAGGCAAACAGCTTCTTTGTTGAAGCTCATACCCTGGTAAAATCATTTCCACAAGTAGTGCTGTTTGACTTACAAGGAACATTAAATTATTTATACTTTCTCTGCTGTCAAAAATTAACACAAGAAACAAGATCCTGGGTGAGTCAGGAGGACTGTGTGTTCAAAGCCAGCCTGGACTGCACAGCAAGACCTTGCTGGGAAGGAAAGAGGCCAGGAAGAGAGTGCCGCAGACAACTGCACAAAGTGGGCATGTACTCTACCTTCCAGGTACTGCTCCAGCAGCACATTTTAGATCTCAAAGCAGTGCAAAGGGCATCTCATTCCAAAACCGGCCTACCTAAGCAAACAGTCTCCCTTGAACCTTAAGCTGGCAATGCTTAATCCACAATGACATGCAAGGGGGCAAACAGTGAGAAGAATCTAACGTAACTCTACAAATGCCATCCATGCAACAACTATGCTTCACTGAAATCATATGCTTTTTAGGCAGTACCTGTGTATAAAGACCTTTCCTTCTTCCTTTTACTTTGTGTTAGCGCCGGTAACAAAACCAAGGACTTCATGCATGCTACACAAGCATTGTACCCCGAGCTGCAAT
Organism: Octodon degus; assembly: GCF_000260255.1. NCBI lineage: Eukaryota > Metazoa > Chordata > Mammalia > Rodentia > Octodontidae > Octodon > Octodon degus. The sequence goes on along the minus strand of NW_004524609.1, from coordinate 7,376,379 downwards.
TCTTAACTCTAGACCAGAGACATTTTCTAGACTGTATTTTATGAGATAAATACAGTCTCATTACAATCAGCATTAATGGATGAACTTTTTTTTTTTGGACACAGGGTTTCCCTTTACAGCCCAGGCTTGCCTCAAACTTGAGATCCTCCTGCCTCTGCAGTACACCTAGGCAAGACTAACCTGTGCAGCTGAACAGGAAGATAGGGAAGCACTAAGCATTCAACCCGAGAAGCAAAATGCACTCCTCCATAAAACAATCCCATTTTTCTCCTTAGTAAGATCTATATCACCAAAAGCTACAGACATTTACTATTGTGAGTTTAAGCAATTTAAATAAAGCTGGAAATCTGTGGTACCTTATATAAACACTGCTAAGAATGTTTTTCATTTTGACCCTCAACACATGTAGGCTAAAATATACTACCTAGCCCTCTAGGAGAAACAGCTTTCTATCTATTGTTCCCCACCAAGGTTTTGTTGTTACTTTTTTTCCTTGGACATGGATTCTTTCTAGGCTATCCAGGCAGGCTTCACACTGGGGCCCTGGCGATCCTGCCTCCGCCTCTCCAGCAGCCAGGATTACAGGCACGTGCCTTCGTGCCTGGGTTAGGCCGGGGATTCTTATTCCCGGCAGTTCATCAGGTCTGCCTAATGTGTCTATTGAAAGTACAGAATCCTCGCTCTACTATGAATCCACTAAATCCAGTACTAGCAAACTCCACAAAAAGCAATGGGATTCTGACGCATTTCACTCAACACTCGGCCTTTGCCAGATGGCACGGTCCAGCCTGGGCTCAAGCCGTAGGAGCAAGGCTGAAGAGTCAGTCAGGGCAGTGCCTCGCCCAGAGGCGCGAGGTCCAGGCTCCCCACTGCATGAGCACAGGGCTCTATATTGCTTTTATCTAGGGGCTGATTATAAACCAAATTAGCTTTCGTAAAGCTCTGAAAAAATGCTAAGATATTATGAAACTAGATTAAAAATTTAATTTACTTCTACATTTTTCATAATTTAGCCGTCTCATAAAAACAACAACAAAACAGAAGCAAACTAATTAGCTCTTTCTTCCTAAATTGGGAATATATATTAAAATTCAGTCAATGTATAGTTATCCCTTTTGAAAAACTGCTTTGGCATTTTGGATAAGCTTCACACTCCTGAAGCTTATTTCCAACTACCTGCCACAGTCTATAACCTCTAAGCTAATTCTGAGACTTCTGTGGTTAGAAATGAATAAACTCAGTACTCCAGGTGTTTACCTGCTGAGGAGCCAAAGCACAGAAGGGAAAGTCAGCAGACTGCTAATGCTATTTTAGCAATACCCACCCCCGCCCCCGCGCGCGACCTGCTTCTGTCACGTCACTTGAAGGCTGCCAGGGAAGAGGAGAAGAACGAGCAAACAGCCTCCCTAGTTGCCACCTCCCCCATCACAGCGCTCTGCGCCTCGTCCTCCAGTGCGTGCCCTCACTGGTGCGGCCCTCCAGAGCGCTGCGGTCCCCTGTAGCCTCCAGAGCCCAGCCTCCTCTCTTGATGACAACTTCCTTAAGAAGAAACAATACAGATCTTGTTTTTTAATAAATGAAGCAGGGTTACTAACAGGTCAACACTGAGAAGTTCACCTGGCTGAGAATGCTTTGGGGCTGTGGGGACACCGCAGGACCCTGGCATAATTCAGTTGTGTTGCTCCACCATAAAGTATTTATCAACAACTACCTAAAATAGGAGAAAGAAAGGTCTCAATTATGAGTGCTAAGTAAGTTAGCATTTCATGGCTGAATTCTCTAGAGCTCCAAGCGGTCACACCAACATCCTCTCCTTTTCTTTGTAAAACCAGTTCCAATTAAAAGGAGTCTCCCTCTGCTTCTTGAAGATGCTGTGTCTGTTCTTATCGCCTCTGCCACCCACCTCACCTGAGGATCTTACTCAGGGAGCGAGAAAGATTTCAAGCTGGAAGTGTTCAGAGAACCAACCCTGTTCTTTCACAGGTAAAGGTCAGCGAAGGCAGGTGGCTTAGCAAAAAAAAAATATTTGTGGCATAAACTGACTGAAAACTATTATAGTGGCAATAAATGAAATTCTCATTGAAGAAGTTCTTCAGGTATACTGGTTCTTAGTCTACAGTTTTCTTCCCAACTTCACCATGATTCCTTCTCTATCACCACTGTAACTTCTCAACTATTAGTAATAATTCAGTATCTTCTGCACTGGTGGCTTATGCCTCTCACAACACTTTACTTTTCTATGTAGTCCTATACTAAGTAACTATCTGTTGAATTTTCTGTATTGTAACTTTCCTGCTATGACACCCTGTTTCAGTCTCATTAGTTCTGCAAATGTTAGTCATTACAAGCATATTGAGCAGAAAGGTCTTAAAGTAACTTCCACTATATCCCGTTTATTTTTTGAGAAAGGCTCTTGTTGTGCAGTCCAGGATGGTCTTGGACTTGCTAGGTGGGCCAGGCTGGCCTCGAGCTACTTGCAGTCCTCCCTCCTCAGCTTCTCAGGTGCCACCACAGCTGGCCCTATTTGTTAATAAAAATGTTAACAGTAACAGTGGAAAATCAAGGGGCCAGGGAGATGGCTCAGTAGAATAAACGCTTGCCTGGCAAGTGTGAGGGCCTGAGTTCAATCCCTGGCTCTACCAAAAAAAAAGAAAAAGAAAATCAAGAAGTGAACTTAAGTATCTATATGGCTAAGTTCTTCCATGGCATTAAATGCACTACTTTTTTTCTGTCTGTATACTGTGAAAAATACTATGGACAGTGGAGAAAGAAAATCCTAGCTTCTACAGGTAATTAATAAGTATTATCATCAATCAAAAGATACAGAATCAAAGTAATAAAGTAGCACAGCAGTCAAAGAATAATATTCAGTTAGAATTTATTTATTTTTTGTATTTTTGAATTTAGGGCAGGGTCTATGGGGTGTGTAGGGTCTCACTACAAAGATCAGACTCATAGTGATTCTCCTGTTTTCAGCCTCCCAAGTGCTGGGATTACAAGTGTGCACCACCACGCCGAGCGAGTCTCAACTGTTGCCTCAGGGCAGCCCTGGGACAGGGCCCGCACAGCACCCAGGGGATCAAACCCCAAAGCCCAGCCATCAGTTAGAATTCAAAAGTGGCAAAGATGATAAATCTTTAGGTCTGCTGTCTTTCTCTGAACACATTACATTATTTTGGAACACTTGCAAAGTTTCATGAGATTCAAATTCCAAGTAATGACCAAGAAGAACCAGGCTTGCATCAGGACTAGCTCTGTAGAGGGGTGAAGACCCACAGAATCTGAAAGGCTTTTGTTACAGGCAATATATATCCTAATTATTAATACTCAAAAAATTGAAAGACATCAAATTTACCAGATTACTGTAGACTATGATCAAAATCAGAAACGAGCTGATCAAAAATCTGTGGCATCTCCTAAAATAATCTTTTGTTTAAAAGGAAATGCCGTCATTCACGAAGTATTAAAATTAGGAAGCCAGGTATGGTGGTGCACACCTGTAATCCAGCATTTGGGAGGCTGAGGCAGGAGGATCGTGGGGAGTTCCAGTCTAGCCTGGGCTACAAAGTGAGTTCAAGGCCAGCCTGAACTGCATAGTGAGCCCCTGTCTCAAAAAGACAAAAATAAATAAATAACCAAGATAACCAAGTAGTGAGAAATTTTCTTCTGAATTTAAAGTATATATATGATTTTGAAAATGATAGTGTAGCTTAATGATAATATCCATTTTCTCTCTATATAGAACCTTCAACTAGCCAAGTGCTCCAGAGTGGAACCCTGCCTGAAGTACTAAGCTACTACAAAAGTAACATCTGTTTACTAAAACCACCAAGTCCATCACTTTAAAGGATTTACAACCATTTGAGCCTTCCACTTGTAAGCCTGAAGTATTTGACAAAAGGAATTAAGAGTCAGGAGGAAAAACTAGAAATCTAAACTCATCTTTTAAGCTCAACAGTGTAACTATTATTAAGAGGTTTTTGTATACTTGTAATGGCTTTAATTTTCATCAGTCTTAAAACCCCCAAATTTAAAACAAACTGGTTTCTGAATATTAGGATTCTTTAAGTAGATGCCTGAGGAAAATCAACTCAACAGGAAACTTACTAACCTGCCTTGAGGTGAGACCTACAAGTCAGTCTTAGTAATGATTCACATTCGTATCATTAATAGTTTCAATCCTAAATACATCCTCATAAAAGTCTCATCTAAATAAGTACATTCTGTGTGATGTAAGTATTTTCACCTAGCATGTAGTTAGAAATAAAGGCCAAATGTAAGGAACAAAATAGAAAAATTTAGCTTAAAGCTGTTTAATGAATCAAGCTTATTCATTTTTACATGAAATATGGCTAGTAACAAAAACAGAAGGTACTATTTCCAGTCTTAATTTCCCACCCTATCTGTTCTGTTTTTACACATTCAGATGAACATATGAAATAGATGACATAGTTCCATCACACTATTTACTGAAAATCTAAGATTCTAATATGAATTTGCAAACGCTAGAAGACAGTAAATACAGAATTAGCCTTGACTGTATTTTAAGAATTTGTTCATTGCTTGGAAAAAAAAACTATGAGATGAGAAAAAAATCTTACAACCACCACAAATGTTCAAAACAAACTAGTCCTTTATACTAGATTTATTTTTTCTCCTTTAGTTGTTATTTCAAAATAAAATATGATGGACTGCTCAAGATGGTCTTAGGCTAATGTCTAGCTCTAACTAACAGCTTGGCAGGGGCCAGTTTCACTTCTTTTCACATCAACTTTCTTCTTGATTTTCACAAAAGGCCTATTTTGTTCTTTATCTTTCACACACACACACACACACACACACACACACACATTTATTATATATACATAATTTTGTAAATGACTTTACTACTTTTTTCTTGAGAGGGAAAAACCAAATAGCTGAAATGATATACAGCACATATTTTTAATGCAAGCAACGCTGTTATTTTTATCATGAGGGGCCAGGAAGATGGCTCAGTAGAATAAGCACTGCCCTGGCAAGCGCGAGGGTCTGAGTTCAATCCCCAGTTCTGTCAAAAAAAAAAAAAGAAAAAAAAAAA
>NW_004524609.1:7346294-7371199 GCF_000260255.1 Octodon degus | reverse complement strand
GGTCGTCTGTCTCAGCAATGAGAGAAAAGTAACTAAGACAATAAAAGATGATTAGTCTGGCTTGCTCTGTCACAATTCAATGGCCTGGGACAGATAAAAGTTCTGCTGAAATTTTCTGAGCACAAGGATGAAACTGATATATATATTTTTTACACTGCCCCCCTCAACACCACCGCCCTTAACCACAATTGTCAAACAGTGGTTTTGGAAATTAGCTTTGGGGAAGAGTTGGTTCTACTTCTGAAGGAATTCAACTCAAAATTGTAAGGCAAACAGCTTCTTTGTTGAAGCTCATACCCTGGTAAAATCATTTCCACAAGTAGTGCTGTTTGACTTACAAGGAACATTAAATTATTTATACTTTCTCTGCTGTCAAAAATTAACACAAGAAACAAGATCCTGGGTGAGTCAGGAGGACTGTGTGTTCAAAGCCAGCCTGGACTGCACAGCAAGACCTTGCTGGGAAGGAAAGAGGCCAGGAAGAGAGTGCCGCAGACAACTGCACAAAGTGGGCATGTACTCTACCTTCCAGGTACTGCTCCAGCAGCACATTTTAGATCTCAAAGCAGTGCAAAGGGCATCTCATTCCAAAACCGGCCTACCTAAGCAAACAGTCTCCCTTGAACCTTAAGCTGGCAATGCTTAATCCACAATGACATGCAAGGGGGCAAACAGTGAGAAGAATCTAACGTAACTCTACAAATGCCATCCATGCAACAACTATGCTTCACTGAAATCATATGCTTTTTAGGCAGTACCTGTGTATAAAGACCTTTCCTTCTTCCTTTTACTTTGTGTTAGCGCCGGTAACAAAACCAAGGACTTCATGCATGCTACACAAGCATTGTACCCCGAGCTGCAATTCTTAACTCTAGACCAGAGACATTTTCTAGACTGTATTTTATGAGATAAATACAGTCTCATTACAATCAGCATTAATGGATGAACTTTTTTTTTTTGGACACAGGGTTTCCCTTTACAGCCCAGGCTTGCCTCAAACTTGAGATCCTCCTGCCTCTGCAGTACACCTAGGCAAGACTAACCTGTGCAGCTGAACAGGAAGATAGGGAAGCACTAAGCATTCAACCCGAGAAGCAAAATGCACTCCTCCATAAAACAATCCCATTTTTCTCCTTAGTAAGATCTATATCACCAAAAGCTACAGACATTTACTATTGTGAGTTTAAGCAATTTAAATAAAGCTGGAAATCTGTGGTACCTTATATAAACACTGCTAAGAATGTTTTTCATTTTGACCCTCAACACATGTAGGCTAAAATATACTACCTAGCCCTCTAGGAGAAACAGCTTTCTATCTATTGTTCCCCACCAAGGTTTTGTTGTTACTTTTTTTCCTTGGACATGGATTCTTTCTAGGCTATCCAGGCAGGCTTCACACTGGGGCCCTGGCGATCCTGCCTCCGCCTCTCCAGCAGCCAGGATTACAGGCACGTGCCTTCGTGCCTGGGTTAGGCCGGGGATTCTTATTCCCGGCAGTTCATCAGGTCTGCCTAATGTGTCTATTGAAAGTACAGAATCCTCGCTCTACTATGAATCCACTAAATCCAGTACTAGCAAACTCCACAAAAAGCAATGGGATTCTGACGCATTTCACTCAACACTCGGCCTTTGCCAGATGGCACGGTCCAGCCTGGGCTCAAGCCGTAGGAGCAAGGCTGAAGAGTCAGTCAGGGCAGTGCCTCGCCCAGAGGCGCGAGGTCCAGGCTCCCCACTGCATGAGCACAGGGCTCTATATTGCTTTTATCTAGGGGCTGATTATAAACCAAATTAGCTTTCGTAAAGCTCTGAAAAAATGCTAAGATATTATGAAACTAGATTAAAAATTTAATTTACTTCTACATTTTTCATAATTTAGCCGTCTCATAAAAACAACAACAAAACAGAAGCAAACTAATTAGCTCTTTCTTCCTAAATTGGGAATATATATTAAAATTCAGTCAATGTATAGTTATCCCTTTTGAAAAACTGCTTTGGCATTTTGGATAAGCTTCACACTCCTGAAGCTTATTTCCAACTACCTGCCACAGTCTATAACCTCTAAGCTAATTCTGAGACTTCTGTGGTTAGAAATGAATAAACTCAGTACTCCAGGTGTTTACCTGCTGAGGAGCCAAAGCACAGAAGGGAAAGTCAGCAGACTGCTAATGCTATTTTAGCAATACCCACCCCCGCCCCCGCGCGCGACCTGCTTCTGTCACGTCACTTGAAGGCTGCCAGGGAAGAGGAGAAGAACGAGCAAACAGCCTCCCTAGTTGCCACCTCCCCCATCACAGCGCTCTGCGCCTCGTCCTCCAGTGCGTGCCCTCACTGGTGCGGCCCTCCAGAGCGCTGCGGTCCCCTGTAGCCTCCAGAGCCCAGCCTCCTCTCTTGATGACAACTTCCTTAAGAAGAAACAATACAGATCTTGTTTTTTAATAAATGAAGCAGGGTTACTAACAGGTCAACACTGAGAAGTTCACCTGGCTGAGAATGCTTTGGGGCTGTGGGGACACCGCAGGACCCTGGCATAATTCAGTTGTGTTGCTCCACCATAAAGTATTTATCAACAACTACCTAAAATAGGAGAAAGAAAGGTCTCAATTATGAGTGCTAAGTAAGTTAGCATTTCATGGCTGAATTCTCTAGAGCTCCAAGCGGTCACACCAACATCCTCTCCTTTTCTTTGTAAAACCAGTTCCAATTAAAAGGAGTCTCCCTCTGCTTCTTGAAGATGCTGTGTCTGTTCTTATCGCCTCTGCCACCCACCTCACCTGAGGATCTTACTCAGGGAGCGAGAAAGATTTCAAGCTGGAAGTGTTCAGAGAACCAACCCTGTTCTTTCACAGGTAAAGGTCAGCGAAGGCAGGTGGCTTAGCAAAAAAAAAATATTTGTGGCATAAACTGACTGAAAACTATTATAGTGGCAATAAATGAAATTCTCATTGAAGAAGTTCTTCAGGTATACTGGTTCTTAGTCTACAGTTTTCTTCCCAACTTCACCATGATTCCTTCTCTATCACCACTGTAACTTCTCAACTATTAGTAATAATTCAGTATCTTCTGCACTGGTGGCTTATGCCTCTCACAACACTTTACTTTTCTATGTAGTCCTATACTAAGTAACTATCTGTTGAATTTTCTGTATTGTAACTTTCCTGCTATGACACCCTGTTTCAGTCTCATTAGTTCTGCAAATGTTAGTCATTACAAGCATATTGAGCAGAAAGGTCTTAAAGTAACTTCCACTATATCCCGTTTATTTTTTGAGAAAGGCTCTTGTTGTGCAGTCCAGGATGGTCTTGGACTTGCTAGGTGGGCCAGGCTGGCCTCGAGCTACTTGCAGTCCTCCCTCCTCAGCTTCTCAGGTGCCACCACAGCTGGCCCTATTTGTTAATAAAAATGTTAACAGTAACAGTGGAAAATCAAGGGGCCAGGGAGATGGCTCAGTAGAATAAACGCTTGCCTGGCAAGTGTGAGGGCCTGAGTTCAATCCCTGGCTCTACCAAAAAAAAAGAAAAAGAAAATCAAGAAGTGAACTTAAGTATCTATATGGCTAAGTTCTTCCATGGCATTAAATGCACTACTTTTTTTCTGTCTGTATACTGTGAAAAATACTATGGACAGTGGAGAAAGAAAATCCTAGCTTCTACAGGTAATTAATAAGTATTATCATCAATCAAAAGATACAGAATCAAAGTAATAAAGTAGCACAGCAGTCAAAGAATAATATTCAGTTAGAATTTATTTATTTTTTGTATTTTTGAATTTAGGGCAGGGTCTATGGGGTGTGTAGGGTCTCACTACAAAGATCAGACTCATAGTGATTCTCCTGTTTTCAGCCTCCCAAGTGCTGGGATTACAAGTGTGCACCACCACGCCGAGCGAGTCTCAACTGTTGCCTCAGGGCAGCCCTGGGACAGGGCCCGCACAGCACCCAGGGGATCAAACCCCAAAGCCCAGCCATCAGTTAGAATTCAAAAGTGGCAAAGATGATAAATCTTTAGGTCTGCTGTCTTTCTCTGAACACATTACATTATTTTGGAACACTTGCAAAGTTTCATGAGATTCAAATTCCAAGTAATGACCAAGAAGAACCAGGCTTGCATCAGGACTAGCTCTGTAGAGGGGTGAAGACCCACAGAATCTGAAAGGCTTTTGTTACAGGCAATATATATCCTAATTATTAATACTCAAAAAATTGAAAGACATCAAATTTACCAGATTACTGTAGACTATGATCAAAATCAGAAACGAGCTGATCAAAAATCTGTGGCATCTCCTAAAATAATCTTTTGTTTAAAAGGAAATGCCGTCATTCACGAAGTATTAAAATTAGGAAGCCAGGTATGGTGGTGCACACCTGTAATCCAGCATTTGGGAGGCTGAGGCAGGAGGATCGTGGGGAGTTCCAGTCTAGCCTGGGCTACAAAGTGAGTTCAAGGCCAGCCTGAACTGCATAGTGAGCCCCTGTCTCAAAAAGACAAAAATAAATAAATAACCAAGATAACCAAGTAGTGAGAAATTTTCTTCTGAATTTAAAGTATATATATGATTTTGAAAATGATAGTGTAGCTTAATGATAATATCCATTTTCTCTCTATATAGAACCTTCAACTAGCCAAGTGCTCCAGAGTGGAACCCTGCCTGAAGTACTAAGCTACTACAAAAGTAACATCTGTTTACTAAAACCACCAAGTCCATCACTTTAAAGGATTTACAACCATTTGAGCCTTCCACTTGTAAGCCTGAAGTATTTGACAAAAGGAATTAAGAGTCAGGAGGAAAAACTAGAAATCTAAACTCATCTTTTAAGCTCAACAGTGTAACTATTATTAAGAGGTTTTTGTATACTTGTAATGGCTTTAATTTTCATCAGTCTTAAAACCCCCAAATTTAAAACAAACTGGTTTCTGAATATTAGGATTCTTTAAGTAGATGCCTGAGGAAAATCAACTCAACAGGAAACTTACTAACCTGCCTTGAGGTGAGACCTACAAGTCAGTCTTAGTAATGATTCACATTCGTATCATTAATAGTTTCAATCCTAAATACATCCTCATAAAAGTCTCATCTAAATAAGTACATTCTGTGTGATGTAAGTATTTTCACCTAGCATGTAGTTAGAAATAAAGGCCAAATGTAAGGAACAAAATAGAAAAATTTAGCTTAAAGCTGTTTAATGAATCAAGCTTATTCATTTTTACATGAAATATGGCTAGTAACAAAAACAGAAGGTACTATTTCCAGTCTTAATTTCCCACCCTATCTGTTCTGTTTTTACACATTCAGATGAACATATGAAATAGATGACATAGTTCCATCACACTATTTACTGAAAATCTAAGATTCTAATATGAATTTGCAAACGCTAGAAGACAGTAAATACAGAATTAGCCTTGACTGTATTTTAAGAATTTGTTCATTGCTTGGAAAAAAAAACTATGAGATGAGAAAAAAATCTTACAACCACCACAAATGTTCAAAACAAACTAGTCCTTTATACTAGATTTATTTTTTCTCCTTTAGTTGTTATTTCAAAATAAAATATGATGGACTGCTCAAGATGGTCTTAGGCTAATGTCTAGCTCTAACTAACAGCTTGGCAGGGGCCAGTTTCACTTCTTTTCACATCAACTTTCTTCTTGATTTTCACAAAAGGCCTATTTTGTTCTTTATCTTTCACACACACACACACATACACACACACACACACATTTATTATATATACATAATTTTGTAAATGACTTTACTACTTTTTTCTTGAGAGGGAAAAACCAAATAGCTGAAATGATATACAGCACATATTTTTAATGCAAGCAACGCTGTTATTTTTATCATGAGGGGCCAGGAAGATGGCTCAGTAGAATAAGCACTGCCCTGGCAAGCGCGAGGGTCTGAGTTCAATCCCCAGTTCTGTCAAAAAAAAAAAAAAGAAAAAAAAAAATATCATGAAAGCACATGGAAAGTGCCAGACTTATGCCATTTTCTTCATGTACAAGACAGAAGCTGTTTCCCTTTGCTCTTTTATTTATTTTTTATTCATTTTAATTAGAAAAAAAGATACAACAGCAATGAAACAGTTTCAAAACAGGTTAGTGGGACAGTTACAATGTTAATACATTGAATATTGCTGTCTTCATTCTCTTTGCTCTTTAAATGTATCAGAATTAACTAGACTCCAACTCAACGCAGTTTCAAATTGATTGCTAGCACTTTCCATGTACATCGGCAGAAACTTCCGAAAGAGTACACATCAGTCCATGAAAGCACCAACTGCATAATCTGAAGTGTTTTTCAAGTTAAGTCCTTCCAGACCAAACTAAGATAATTTATAATAGCTTAGAGAGATCTCTCAAAGATGATCTGTGCCTAGTTTAGACAAAACCCAATTGCAATTCCTTACCAGCACATAAGCTATAAAACCTAGTGTACAATATTAAAAATAAGATTTCTTTTAGAAACTATTACTACTTTATTCTGTAAGTTGCACTTTACTAGACATCATTTGCAATTAACAAATTGAACCTTATATCAGATTTTTCAGTTAGATTCATTATCCAAATAATTTATCGCAAATATTTAAGCCCCTAACCCTCTGCTAATCAGTTTAATACTAGAAGTTTTCTATAGGGAGATTCTTAAAGTCCCACCAATTTCCAAATATCACAAAATGTGCAATAGTTTACTAATTTCCTAACTAGAAGCATCACAAGGCAGGCCTGGTGGCATGCACCTGTAATCCCAGCACTCAGGAGGATGAGGCAGAATTGCCATGAGTCTGAGGTCAGTCTGGGCTACATAGTATATTTTAAGGCCAACCTGAACTACATAGCAAGACACTGTCTCAAAAAAACAAACCAAATAAAAACCACACACACACACACACACACACACACACACAAAAAAAAACCCCAAAACCTTACTTATCTTGGAGAAATAGGAAAAAAATGTTTTAGCCATATGTCTAATAAACATTTATAACTATGTATCTTTTAGAAGATGTTCAGCGGCGGGAAACAGGCTCCTGGCTCTGTGTGGGCCTCTGAGGTGGTGAATGCGGCGCGTACCTGAACCATCACAACCGCCACCACGACGGCGGGCAAGAGCAGCAAGATGCCGCAGCACACCGACTACAGGGTGAGGCGCGTCCTGCGAGACAGCCGGGTCTTCATCGGCACTGTCCAGGCTTTCCACAAGCATATGAACCTGATCCTCTGTGACTGTGCTGAGTTCAGGAAGATCAAGCCAAAGAACTCTAAGCAAGCAGAAAGGGAAGAGAAACAAGTCCTCGGTCTGGTGCTGCTGCGAGGAGAGAACCTGGTCTCTATGACAGTGGAAGGACCTGCACCCAAAGACACTGGCACTGCCCGAGTGCCACTTGCTGGAGCTGCTGGGGTCCAGGGATCCGTAGGGCTGCGGGTAAAGGAACCCCAGCTGGTGCTCCCATTCCACAGGCTCCTGCAGGACTTGCTGGCCAGTCCATGGAGTTGGTGGGCCATCCCAACAGGTAATGACCCCACAAGGGAGAGGCACTCTTGTGGCTGCTGCCACAGCTAATACTGCAGGGGCCCCGACCCAGGACCCGCCTGGCCGTGGGGGTCCTCCTCCACCTATGGGCCGAGGGGTACCCCATCCAGGAACTACAGGCTCTTCTCCTGGCATGCGACCACTCATGGGTCCCCCAGTAGGATCCCTCCTGGACAAGGGACTCCTATGGGCATGCTCCCTCCAGGGATGTGGCCCCCTCCCTCAGAGCCCCCTCCCCTAGGAATGCACCCAAGGCCCTAGACTCATCTTGGCCCTCCTCTTTTCCCTGCCTGTCCCCTCAGGCTATACATAGTCCTTTTATTTTCTTGTAGCCTATGAAACTGATTTATAATACTCTTTTAAGAGAACATTTAAAAAAGCTCAATTTACTGTGTTACGAAAATAAAAGTACAAACTTTAAATGTGAGGAAAGTGTTTCACACTGCAGAGATAGCTAGCAACATAATAAAACTCACCCTGCAAGTTACCTTCTAGCATCATCTGAAGAATTTTCACATTTAAGTAAAAAAAAATCTGTATCCATTTCTAAAGAATGCCTTACTAGGCCTCTGAAAAAAATCAATCTCCAGAAATAATAATGGTGCAACAGTAAACACGCAGGGCGTAAGGCCATACAGAAAAGCTAATCTCAACATCCAATACTGTAGTCAAGTACTGAAGGATACATCAAAATGGCAATGAAGATTCCTGGAGTAGTAGTAGAGAGGCTAACTGAATTCTGGTTTTAAAATTTAAACTTCAAAAAGGCTATTTTGAACACTGGTGCCAATAAGTCACTTCCTAAAATCACACAAGCAAACCACTTTTCTATTCTTCAGTTTTCACATATTACCGTAAAGCTTAGCTTTAAAAATTCAACGTTATGAAAAGATCCAATCTTACACAATCCCAAGAAGTATTTATCTCTGCCAGAATCAGAACTCTTTAGTAGTAAGTTACTTAAATCTCAAAAATGACCTCAATTATACTTTTAAAAAATGCAGTTTCCCAACACAGAAGACACTTCCCAGCTAGTTTCAATTCCCCTGCTGTCTACAGCAGGCAGCTCTTCTGAGTTCTTCCTGACAGCCCGAAGGCCTCGTGAATGCACACCTGATGGACGGTTCTGCTCTAATGACGGGCTACCACAGCCTACAACTCATACACGCTAACTGACACTAATTAATTAAGTTAAATCCATGCCTAAGATCCCACCACAGGTCAGCGGAAGCCCCAGATCACTGTACTCCGGCTTAGGGTTGGGCCTGTTATCCTGAGCCCTCACCAGCAGCAAGGTCCCACCCAGCTCACGAGGAACCTTAACCACCCTCCTCTCCTCACTCCCGCCAGTCAGGTCAGGCAGAAAAGCAGTGCAACCTGCAAATGCTTCTAAATATTACCAAATGTGAAGATTAGCTCAAAATCTGTATCGGCAAACAGCTCCTTCAAGGCCCTCTTCTACTCATTTTGTTATTACAAGCAGGAGAAAAGTGTGGCAGTAGGTATGCCACATGACCTGGGATTCCTACACCTTGAGTCTGTACGCTGGCTTTAGCACAAAGCTAGCTGTACCGGAACCTCTGCATGCACCCAACCCCTGTGGACCAATGTTTATAAGCAGAAAATGAAGTGACCAGCACAGTATGCTTTCTTAGGTCCTCTCGAGATTAATGAAGACTTCACAATGCTGCAAACGGAGTAAACAATAGCGTATCCTTTGCCATTATTAGGCTGGAAGCCCCCTTAAGACAGCTACACAGGTTGTTCCCATGAGTTTCTGGTCCTGTGCTCAACATGTACTTTTTTTCCCTTGTCATTATTCAAACTGTAACTAGGGCCAGGGAGATGGCTCAGTACAATAAGCGCTTCCCTGGCAAGCACAAGGGCCTGAGTTCAATCCCTGGTTCCGGAAAAAAAAAAAAAAAAAAAAAAAAAAAAAAAGTGTAACTATTTACATAGCATTACTGTGGCATGAGGTCTTGGTTATCTAGAGGTGACAATGTATGCAAGGACATGCATGGGTTGGTGTTCACTAGCTGCTGGTAATTCAGAGGTTACACGCAAATACTAGTCTCTTATAAGAGACTTAAGCAACCCCTAGTCGACTGGCATCCGGGGGGCACTGGCACCAACTCCTGTGAATACTGAGGAACAGGTAGACCACATGAAAAGCTCTTCTGCATTTACTTGACTTAGGAGATCAACAAGATTGGTAAATAATATTTAACTCTTCTAAAAGTGAGATTCAAACAAACTAGTTAATATAAATACAGTGTCCTCCTGAACTTTAAGAAGGTCTGCAAAACCCCAACCTGCTAAGCCAAGAGGTTGGCAGTACTGCAAAAGGAAGTGAGGACTACAAGCTCGACTTCAAGCGGATCTTCTCCACTTCCTCACCTTTCTTCCCCACTTCCAGCCTGGCTCCCCCTCATCGTGTCACCTGCCAGTCATCGCATGTCACCCCTGCTTCCAGAATCAACAGAGATGCCATCAGTCAGTCAACAGATGCACCTGTACCATGGGCACTGCTGACCACAGCTTTTCTTCTTGAAACACGCTTCCCAGACTTGATTCGTTTAAAGTTCTCTCCTCTCTGGTCATTACTGCTAGCACCTTTGCCTCTGGACATTTTCAACACATATGAAGTTTCCTTAAGACTCTAAAGAAGTACTAATCTCTTCCTTTCTTACACCCTTACTCTATCATATATATTAGACTTTAAATACCACTTGGAAAAAATAACTCCTAAATTTCTATCTCTATCCCTAAACTGTTCTGAACTCGACTCAGACTTGTCTTCTTGGTATTCCCACTTGTATCACTTAGAGATCTCAACCTAATATGCTCAAATGACAATCTTCCCTCTCAAAGTCTACTCCTGCACAGGCCCTCCAGTTCCATAAAAAGTACCAACACCCCTCTAGTTGTTAAAAGCCAAAAGCACAAGCCACTCATAGTACATACTCTTCACTTTTGCCCCACACTCTATCAGAATCCCGTAGTTCTCCTTACAAAACAGACCTTGAATCTATTTTGTTCTCTTCATCTCTGGCCACTACCTGATGACAAGCCACTCACCTAAGAGTCTCCCACCTTTGGGTCAGGGTAGCAACCACGACTATGGCTTTCCCTGCTACTCTCCAGTTTCCACACAACAGCCTGCGAACTCCTGCCTAAAATCCTGAAGCAGGTTACAAAGGCATTCAGAGAAACCTCCGACTTCCCAAAGCACGCATAGGCCTGTCGGCCTCTTAGCTACTGCTGCCTGCCTCCTCCCGGGGCAGGCTCCCATCTGCTCTACCCCCTGGTCCCTGCTCGCAGTTCCTGACCGTCAAGAGGCTTTCCTGCTCTCACACACCACAGTCCCCCTGCCTGAAGAGTTCTGCCCCCTCCTTGCCTGGCTGATACTTTCTTATCCAAGGAGCTTAACCAAAATGCCACCACCTCTGCGCAAGCTCTTGGTCTCTCGCTGCCTTTTTCCTTCAGAGCACTGACCACATATGTAATTTCACATGTGCTTGTCTGCCTGTTTACTGCAGGCGTCTCCAACTAGCATCCAAGACTGATGCAAAATGACTGGCCTTGGGTTCCCAGCAATGCCTGCCTCAGAGAGACTGGTCTCATCAACAGATGTACAGGAAGAGGACTGTGTGGGTGTAGGCAGCTGCCTCAGAAAGGGTCTGTCACAGACCACGCCTCCTGCAACCTGCTGCCCAGGGCTTCCCTGCCCTCACTCACCACTTCCTGCATCTAGGAGAAAGCAGTTCTGATGACTGTGAGATTGGATACTCTTAAAGTAACACTGTACACCTTAATATTTGCACAATGAACAGTTACAGACAAAACTCATATGGACAAACTTGGTCTTACAGAAACACATTTCTACAGAATGAAGCTTTTAAGCAACAGTTTACCCTGAGCCTGACTCCAGAAGCATGTCATTTTGCACCTTGTTTGTAACTAAAGAGGTTAAAACTTGTGTGTTGCCTGTGTTTGATTTATGTCAACTACTTTTTGCATACTTTGTATCTAAAATGTATTTGCCTTTGATGTTTCTAGTGAAATATAAACTCTGGTTACTTTCTTATACTAATTTGTGTTTATTTTACTTGTGAAAAATAATCATAATTTCATGCTACAGTCTATATATAAAGAACATTAGACAGAATTTTTATACTTCTCCACAACTCAGCAATATTGTTTTACAATACAAAACATACAGATCTGGGACAGAGACTGAGTGAGAAGGAAGTACCAAGAGATCTGCAAAATGAAAAAATAAGAAGGGGAAAAACGTCAGCGTGCCAGAGAGGAAAAGTATGTAGTACAAAATGAAAGACTAAAAAAGACATTGTGTTGTCAACTAGTCACAATACACAAATAATAATACGTAATACATGATAGAATTTGAAAAAAGGAATGGAAACAAAACTGCAGCGGTGGTCACTAATGCGCATGCTGTGGGAGCCGCCGACAGAGGACAGAGCTGACCAGCAGCTAACAAGCAGCCTCCTGCAGACAGCAAGGGCGGCGCCGGGGGCGGCCACACCTGGGAGGCTCGCTGCTCAAGGAAGAGTCATGCAGAAAGAATTCTGAAAGAGACTAGCTACCACTGCCCAGAGTGTAACGCTGCATTGTGTACTGAATGTTTTAAAATATACCATACATAGGAAAATTTCATGTCATTTTTACATTTTCTGTTGTATTATCATATAAAATTAATTTTTAAAATGCCATTTTTGGTCATCCTGTATTTAAAGTCAAATGTACAAAACACTACAATGGGGAAATGTTGGTTCTTCTACTAAACTGTAATAATCTTAAAATTGGTTGCATTTAACCATAATATACCATGATTAAAAAGTCAAGACAAAAGCTAGGTGTGGTGGTGCCCACCTGCAATTCCAGCCCTTAGGAAGCCGAAGCAGAAGGATCCTAGCAAGTCTGAGGCCAGGCTAAACTACACAGTGCGAGACCCTGTCTCAAAAAAAAAAAAAAAAAAAGCAACTATAATTCTTACTGTAGCATAGAACTGAAATATTGATCATCTACAAGATAACATTTTAAAGTCCCTATCATTTGTTGAGGCTATAATAAAGACAATTTTGCTGTAAAAGTATCCAAGTGGGTAAGGGCTAAAAATAGCAAATCAACAATATTTGTAATTCAGTAGGCTAAAACTTTTTTTTGTCTGAAGCAGGGCCTTGCTACGGTGCTCAGGCTGCCCTGGAACTTCTGGGCTCAAGCAATACTCTTGTGCCAGCCTCCCTAGTAGCTAGGACTGAAGGCCCAGGTCTGCAATCTTGGTGGACATCATTCTTTTTCACAATTGCCGTCAGGATAAATATTATTTGCAATTTTTTGAGTATTTAATTTAGGTTTCTAAAGACCAGTACAATGAAATTAGAGATCATCTTATGTTTGAATAGCACCATTCACGTGTATCATCTTCTCTGTTGGGACCCAGCAGAGCTGGAGCGGCAATACTCTAGTTGTAATTCTAGTACCAGGAAAATCTGGAACAACAGCTCATCACTAGTAGCATTCGTGAGTTCTTTTACTATTATCAATGAAGAGATATCATCAAAGTATCTACTGTGGGGCCTACAGAGAAACTACACAATTGCATATGATGATCCACTTTCTACATACAGTAACTTCCACTGAGCCAATTTATCCTACTTAACAAAAAACAAAAAATAATTTTAAAGTTACTCAGAGAGTAGGAAAAGAGTAACCAAGGTGTCAGCAAAGCAAAGAGCCCTTTACTCCAGTTATTCGTTCTTTCAATTCTTTTTCTTCAACTTTTCTAGAAGGGTTAAGATGGAAAACAAACGCACTGCTACAAGATAGCTACTGCTGCCCTGGCTCCAAGAGCCCAACGGCACTGCTACACAGTGTAGGGACAGAGGCAGTACAAAACTGTTGTTTGTTAGCCAACACTTTTTTAAATGCTAACATTAATTTGTTTTTTCCTTAGCTTATTTGAAATTTATTTTGCTTCCTGAGAAAAAAGCAGGAATTTTCAGTTGGGCTACTTTTTTTGTTGTTTTTTTGGTAGAACTGGGGATTGAACTCAGGCCCTTGCACTTGCCAGGGAAGTGCTTATTCCACTGAGCCATCTCCCCAACCCCAATTTTTTTTTTTTTTTAATGCATTTGGTACAGGTCTTACTACACAGCTCGGACTCGTAGTGATTCTCCTGCTTTGAGCATCCCCAGCCCTGGGATTATAGGCCTGCACCACCACATCCCATCTAGTTGGGCTAATGTTGTCTGTTCACTTGGTTCTATATAAAATAGAGGGCCAGCCAAATAGCTTAGTGGACTAAAGCACCTGCTTAGGCAGAGTGGAGCAGCTGGGGTTCGATCTCCAGCGTGCCTTGCTGGCCCTATCCCCGGGGGCGCACTGAGGTGGCAATTGAAACTGGGCGTGGTAGAGTACACTTGTAATCCCAGCACTTGGGAGGCTGAAAACAGGAGAATCCTACATCAGTCTGATCTGTGTAGTGAGACCCTGTACTAAATATAAAATAAATAAAACAGAAGCTCTGAGACCTAACACCCACACGCACCCACACACAGCAATATGGAACCTTAAGAAATCATTCTGCATTTTATAAATATTAGAACTCTTTTTTTAACCTTGGAAAAGAAGGCCAAAGACCCTCTCGCCTGAGTCTTCCTCAGGGCTGTGCCAATTCCCAGGCAGGGAGATGGCAGAAAGGGAAAAAGCAGATGTGTTCATGCCATGCAGGGCGAGAGCCGCTGAGCCCAAGGCGAGGTGTGCCGCACGCACTCCCTGGGAGGGGCAGGGCTCCTGCGCAGCCCCAAGCATGACCTCACCACGGCCCCAGGAGAGAAGCCAGACCTGGCCAGTCAGCCTGTACCACCAAAGTATTTCAGGAATACATTCATCAAACGCTTAAGCAATTCTCTGAAAATAGGAAAGATCAATAGTGCTAAGTTTCACTATACATCTATATACTATTTCATTATTTCTTAAGCATTTTAATTTCCATTGCAGGTTGAGCGTCTATAATTTAACTATTAAATTAATCTGACATACCTTGAAATCCAAATTTTTTTGAGTTGATAACATGACACCACAAATGGAAAATTCTATACCTGACATCAAGTGACACAATCAAAACACAGGCACACTACAAATACCATGTGAGATTACCTTCAGGCTACGTGCATAAGGTATATAAGAAACAAATACACTTCATGTTTAGACTTGGGTCCCTGGCCCCTTTATATTTATATGCAAATATTTGAAAAATCGGAATGGCAAAAACATCCAGACTCATCATTTAGGATAAAAGGTACTCAATCCATATTATACTTTATTCTTTAGAACTTTAAAATTTGTGATGGCAGAATTTGCTTCTAAAAATCACTTAAAAATACACAGAAGAACTAGCCATACATTATTATATAGACTTACTACACATATAATGTTGTTTGTTTTAAAAGGCGCCATAAAGAAATGAACCAGGCTTGGTGGTGCACCCCTGTAATTCCAGCACTCTGACAGGCTGAGGGAGGAGAATTGCAAGCTTAAGCCCTTTCTAACAATTTAGCACAAACCTGTTTCAAAACAACGCAAAAAAGGGCTGGAAATATATAACAGCATGAAGGCTGGGCTCAATCTCCAGCAACAGGACAGAACACTTCACCAAACTTTAATCTGACAATCAAGCCAAGTGGTATCAGAAGGCAACAGGAGCCAACGCAGCAACCAGTGACTCAAGGCTCTGTGATGTGATCTTCTTCCACACAAGAGTCCGACAAATATGTAAGCCATACACTCTGATTATTCAGAATTCAGGATTTTTATATACCAGTAAGCAAGTTCAAAGAGTGAAACACACCAAGGCGTACAGGGTTATTCTTATTGTTTCCTTTTTATAACGCTGTTTCTGTACCTATGCATATTAAGAGCTTCAACAGCTAACGCAGCACCGGCTGTGTCACTACGTCGCGTCCTGTACTGCGCCAAGGACACGGGCTTTACATGGATCATCCATCGCCTATAATGCTCATAACAACTAGTAATAGCAAATTCACTAGCAGTCCCATTTAGACGCAGGAGCAGAAATGTAGACAGGCTCGGGGAGTCACACAGGTGCGTACAATGGCTGGCAGTCGGGACACAAATTCATCTTTGCTGTGTTGTTCCACTTGTATCTCAGAACACAATGGAAAAAACACATCAAATTTTAAGGTGATTATATTAAAACCATATGTAAAAATGCTTTACAATATGTAACACATGAAGTTCGAAAGTGGTTACTTTAAAATTTGTATAGAAGATAAATTTTTTTAAAAATCCACACACATAGCACGAAACCATGAACAATACTTCTTACTACTTCAGCCAGAAGACAAAATAAATAAATGAAGAGTAATTCTACCAAAGAATTTGGCTCTAATTTCAAGCAACACTTCCCTAGAACAAGGTACAGTCGCCTCTCGGCTAACTGGCTGCCATTAGTAGCACAGACTCTACGGTTCACCCATTGCAGTGATTGAAAATTTTTTTGATTCATTTTTCTAAAAGAGCTATTAAATTTGAAAGATTAACAACTACCATCACTGCAACAGATCAGTCACTCTGGCCAAGTCCATTAAGGTCCAGTTCTCAAAACAAAACTATTTCCTTGATCCGTATCAGCCCATCTTAGTGCTGGTTTTGCCCATGTTGCTATGCTCCTCTGAAAAAAGGCACGCGCAAAAAAGGCTCCCAGTACAGCCCAGGGGTGGCGAATCCACGGCACGCATGCCGCAAGGGACTGCTATCACTGAAAGCCTAAAATGTTCACCATCACTGACACAAAGGTTAACAAGACAGAGCTAGGGAATAAAGTACTTCCACGCAATACAAGACACTGCTAATAGAGAAACACACATTTTTTAAAAAACTAGGTTGTTTCTAACTGAAACATGTGACAAACTGCAATCTGGGGTATTCATGGGCAGCATGTAAAGTGTGACAGAATTATATGAGAACCATTTCAAATGAGTTCACAAAAGTAACTGTTCTACAAGCCCCTTCCCCGAAACAAAAGCAGATCTGTGCAACTCCGTACCACACAGGTGCTAATTTCCAAATGACACTTCCCTGGAAAAACGTACAGCTGCCTCTCAGCTAACTGGCTGTCATTAAATTTCTATTTTTCAGAAAAGAAAAACCACACACACTGATGAACACGAGCTGAGGATCCCTACTACAGTGAACTCTGACGAAAGGGAAGATTCAAACGGACACTGTACTGAAGGTAAAAATAGACAAGATGGGCTCTACCACAATGAGTAAATTTACCACTAAATATCACTAAAGACTCCATATGTTACCTACTATATAAGCTAGTTAAAAAAGCAAAAAAGGAACAGTACAAGAACACTATGAGAGTCCACAACATAAATTATGTGAATACTGGCACATTACTAAATGTCCTTAATAAACTGTTATGATACATATTTCTGTGTTAGACCTTAAGAAGGAAATGCTAACTGTGAGTGGAGGGAATGAAAGGTTGGGAACGAAAGGACAAAAGAATAACTCACGGATTAATACCTCAGTGCTTGCAAATGGTTGTAGCCAGTGCTACAGACAGGAAACAGCAGACCAGGGTTAGAGCACACACTGCACTACTAAGTCTCAATTTATTGGTTGACTGAATGACTTTGATGCTTGAGATTTAATTCAAGGCCTCGCGAGTGTTGGGCAAGCGCTCTACTGCTCAGCTGCACGCCCAGCCCCTGGCTTTTCCAAAGGATGAAATGATAATGCATACGTCCATGCTTGGAAAAGTATAAAGCAACTCTCAGAAACATTACAAGCACTGAGCAGTGATTACAGTTAACAACGTTGGGGGCTCATGAGAGTAGATACTCTAACTTGGTGGGGTTGCTGCCTAAGTTGTGGGAGGAAACATTCCAACCATGGAGTCCTTAGGCCATCAGGTTTTTCTTTTTTCTTTTTTTTTTTTTGGCGGAACCGGGGATTGAACTCAGATCCTTGTGTTTGCCAGTCAAGTGCTTATCCTACTGAGCCATCTCCCCGGCCCCATCAGGTTTTTCTTTAAAGTAAGATCACAAACTTTTTTTCTGGATTAGGTCCACTGTTCAGGTTAAGAGTCCTGAAACTACTAGTTTTCATAAAACTGTTCCCTTGTGCAATTCTTGACTGTTTAATAAACATTTACAAAGGAGAACTACTAAACTTTGTTTAGCAATAAAGGTAATTCTGAAAGCACAGTAGAGGCCAGATAGTCATGATTCTATTTTAAAAAAATCAACATAACACATCAAATGATTAAGTCTATGTTTATGTACACATACACATACCCACACCCTCACAGAGTTGAATTAAAACTCAAAGTCCATGCCGAAACATCTTTTAAAGGATGGGTTTCCAAGATAAAACTAGATAAAATGCAAGCACGCTCACGTCTGATCAAATTCACCAAAGGGAATTACAGACACCTAATTTTTAAATCTTTATTATCTCTAATGTTATACATAACCCTTGTGTTACATAGATTGAAAAATTCTACCCTAACCTGGAAAATCAGTAGACACCCTATAGGTTTTAGCAACTGGAAGCCCAACTTTTTGCTTCACTTTCAGTCATGGGGGGGGGGCGGGGACGACAAATTCTCCAAAAGAAACATGATTATTTTACAACTGAAAATAGTAACTGATTTACTTTCTAAAATGAATTTCAATTAACATTTTAAAGTCAAACGACTCTGATTCTATTACATGCTGCAGAACAAATAAAAATATTTTAGCCAAAACAGAAATATTTGAGTTTTCCATACTAGCCATTCTGTTCCTTCAGAAGCTAAATAATTAGTTAGTTAGACTGAGGGGAGACTCCACTGTCTTCATGAATAAACTACCATATTACTTGGAGGAGATAATCTCAAGCACAAACCACCCATTTGAGTAAGAAAAATGAAGTCTAACCGAAGGTACCATGATTAACAGAACGGTTTGGTTTCAGGAATTGCAAAGACAGACGAGCCGTTACAGGAAGCTGTATTAATGCTGACAATGTTAAACTGTTTAGAGAAACTAGGAAGTTGTGGGGTGTTCCTTCCACTCACACACACTATTTATCCTATATAACCAGTATTGCTATACTCGACAAGCAATTGTGAAGTACACAAAATCCAGTTGGCACTGAGTCTCAGCCCTTTTGTTAGCTTGATCCACACTGCAAATTACTGCAAATCCCAGCCAATCTTAGACCCCATATTTCTAAGTCACCAACTTATCAAATTCCCTGTCAAGTGAGTCATTCTAAAGACAAGGTATCTCATTAGCGCAGTGGCAAGCCTGAATACACAGGCAAAGTAGGGCGCTACAAATATTTAATCCAATGTTACAAAAGACTACTTCTTAGGATGTATTATGCTCACTGTGCTAGTTTACATGCGGAAAGGTACCAGGCCTGAGCTTTAACAAGACCATGAATCCTGTATTTTCCTTTTCCACAGTAAGCTACTTTGTTTACCCAGGATGGAACTAACCAGAAAAGGAAATGTTTGCCTTTGGGAACTTAAGGAAGAAAACATTCATGTTCGTATCTCAAGTTATTACTCACAAATGAATGGCCTTCTGCGCGACCACTACCTAACCTGTATCCAAGACTGCCTGAAGGGCAATCACGCATGCAAATGTAAGTTACAGAGAACTTAACAACTGCAGTGTTTTTTTTTTTCAAACTTTAATTTGCATTAGGGTGCTTAAAATTCAATCATTAGTTGAAACAAAGCGGCTTAATTTTAGTTCCTGTAGTTCCTGTATATAACTAACCTGTATTTATTTTTTCTACCTAAAATCCAAATATATGCATTGTTAAATGTACCAGACAAAAATTTTAAAAGAACAAATTATGGCTATATAATAATGTGCAAAGATGTCCCGTTTCCCGGAAAAATCAACAAGCTAGTATTTAGAAATACAATAATTTACATTTCCCAGAAGAAACTTAATGCAGAAATTTTTTTCCCCTGGAAGACCCCCCGTAGCTCAGAATGTCTAAAAGATTGAAGAAATAAAGTCAAGGGCCAGGCCTCATGCCAAGGGCACAGCAAAAGGCCAGGCACACACAAGACACTTCCCTGGTAAGGAGGCAGCAGGAGCCAAGTACCCAACGCACAGCAGCCAACGCGAGCGTGAGCGAGCATGCTTCAGAGACCACAGAACAGGAACGTGCTGCAGTCTGCACGTGAGGCCGAGGAAGTCCCAGAGACTCGGCCCTAAGGCACAGCACAGGGCTAAGGTAGAGGAGCAGGAACCAATTCATCCAGATCACCTGTGGCTGTGTGCTAAAAATACAGATCAGAGTCTCATCTCAGATTCCTGAACCAGATCCTTATGTAAAGAAGTTTGGAAATCCGCTTTTGTTTTAATAAGCATTTCAGTTAAATCTGAAGCAAAGGGGTCCACAGACTATGTTTAGTCACATTAAAATCAATTACTGCTCCAAGTAAGGCATAAGATCTAATGCAGAGGGTATGGGGAGGAAATCCTGGCAAAGGTACTATATGAAGAGCTGTGGAGGCAGGAAAGCAGAGCACGAGGGCGCTAAATGATTATAGGAGATGCCCAGCAGCCTAATGAACGCCAACCACCACAGCAAATCCAAAGAGTGAAAATCATGAATTCAGTGTAACAATCAAGCACTTACTGAATGTGCCAAGACACACCCAGGGCGGGAAATCCCCATCACCAGTTTAAAATTAGATCTTGTCCTGTTCTCTTGTCTTTCTACTTTCTATCAGAATGAACGAATGAATGCATAAATAAAAAATAAATAAATCTGTGAACTTTCTTTTCCAAACCCGTGAAAACTTATGCCTTGAATCCTTAACTGATTCACATCAAGAACAGGGGGGTCCTTATTCTTAGTAGGTTTACCTACTTGCTACTAAAAAACAAATACTTAGCAATCTGTTTCAATAATGACCCAAGTCTTGGTATGAAACTAAGATGTGAAGTTCAGACTGAGAATAATTTCAGATTAGATGGCCACAGGACAATACAGAACTTTCCATCAGGGAACTTTCAGGGAAACAGAGGTTCACTTATTCTCTCAAAATGTGCTGCATGCTTATCACAAGTGGCTCTTTCCTCCCCTACACTTTGGAAGGAGAAGAACTGCTTGAGGTGCAAAGTGCGGTCTGTTGAAAAAACAACGAACTAAGGAGAAAGAGCAACAGCTCCAAGCTGGAGCAATGCAGTGGGGAGATGGGGAGGAACTGGGCCGAGCAGAACCACCCCAGCCGGAAGTCAACACCACCGTGAACTCTGGGAAGTGGATGCAAGTAGCCTGTAAAGTTCATCACTTTCAACATTTCCCGCTACTCAGTTTTAACAAAAATATAAGCCAGTCCCTGACTTTCAGAAATAAATTATTTAGCAAGATACCTACATGACAGAGAACTATGCAAGACAGCAATCAGTTGCTAGTTACATGTACACAAAAAGCCATACTTCAGAGAAAAAAAGGTTAAGATACTAAGTTTTTAAAAAGATACTACGATCACTTTCCCAGAACTCTGAATAGTCAAGACTGTTTCTGAGCAAAAGGACTGCTGGCTGTACATCTCAGCGTAGCCACACCCATAAACGGGGATCATTTTAATGTCAGTGACAGCATGGAACAACTTCCTGAGATTTACTTTTAACTGTCACTTTATTTTAATTGTATGATAGTAGCACACTTCATGCTGAACTACCTTCAAATTGTACACACTAGACTGTTATCACTGATACAATCTTTCTGGTCTTTGGCAAATAAAAAACCCAGAATACAAGCAAAACATTTGCAATTAACTACAAAAAACACAATTAAAAATCTGACTCAATTATTATTTCTGTACACTTAACCTATACTGGTCATGTTTTTTCCATCCTTTTTTCAATGCTAACAGCTAATAAGTATTTCATGGTCAGTCTTATTCAAGACTGAGGATGTAAAATAAGTATAAAATAGTTTCCCATGTGAAAAAGAGGTATAACAACA
Source organism: Octodon degus (assembly GCF_000260255.1). Classification (NCBI taxonomy): domain Eukaryota; kingdom Metazoa; phylum Chordata; class Mammalia; order Rodentia; family Octodontidae; genus Octodon; species Octodon degus. Next base: position 7,349,626 of record NW_004524609.1, on the reverse strand, counting down.
AAAACTAATATTCTGTATTAAAATAAAGAACATTTTTTAAAAAGGAGCATTTTATAAAATGTTTAGGAGCCTTAAAAACACAAAATGAGAAGGTATAAACACTAAATTTACTTTTAAACATTAGATTTTAATCTCTATATCAAATTAATCTGTATCATAAAATGGTCAAATAGTATGCTTAAACAATTAGGTTGTTACTAAACTTTTATTCCAAGAATAAAAGGTCAAGTTTTGTAGGATGAACACTGTTAACTATGGTTAGCAGAAAATTAATTCCAATTAAAAAAAAAAATCAGAAAGAAAATTATAGCTTTCCTTTCAAAAAGGAAAAATGATCAATACAATAGCTTAAGTCTGTGCATTTTGTGCACTTAGGAAAAGCTCACACAGCAATACAAAATTTTTAGCAATACAAATATTTAAGGCTATAATTTTGGATAAATACATTGTGTTATGGACGTCAGTGAAAAAAGTGTGCTAAATCATACTCAATGTCACTAAGATAAAACCACATTTTAAAAGAGCAAACATCTTACCAGCTGGAATTCTCGACGCCGGTCATAGGCATGCTGTATGCCGCTGTCTGCCCATAAGGCTCTTATAGCAGGAAGATATTGTAAAAAAATCCCGGTTTCCACCATTCCTTTGGCTGCCATGGGCGCTCGGGTGTCAAACGCCATCAACTTGTCTCCATGGAGCTGGTTGTCCTCATCTCCCCAAGGAATATGAAGCTTCTCTCGAGCATCTACCAGCACCCTCATACCTTGTTTTAAAAAGTGTGGGAAAGAGTCATTAGACATTACTGCGAACTTTTATTCCAGCATTATTACCTGAAATTTTAAACTATTCAGACCCTCCTCCAAAAACAGACAGGCATCAAAATGCCCTTATCGTTAAGAAATAAAGCATCCTCTGTGTTAAATCATGAAAAACAAATACAGTTAAAGCAATTGTTCTTTTTCAAATTTTCTGACATGTTGCAATTAATAAAATAATTTCTGGAGCAGAAGGTAGTTAAAACCAACATGGGGGAGAAGAAAAGAAGTCCCACCTAACATCCAGGCTCTGGAGACAACAGCTGGAGTGCAGGAGCCCAGCTGAAAGTCGGGGACACTGAGAGCTGCGAGCTGCTCGGTGTCTTCCCTCAACATTCTAGCCCCAACACCAAACCTTCTAGAAAAAGTTTTCAAAGCTCCAACACTTCACCCAGGTGAAGCTTCAAACCAGTGTAACTTGTAGGCTGGCCTAGCGTTTCCCTAACAGGGAGGGAGAGAAACTTAAAAATGACAGGAAAAGATTTCAACTCAGGAGGTTAGTTCAAACTTTGTATCACTGAACTGCTCCCTTCCACCCCTGTTAACGGTCTATTAGGAAGGCATTTGTTTGGATAATTGAAAAACCATTTTCTTGTCAATTTTCTGATCATGTCAACTCAAAACACCGGCTGGACTGTCTTCATCGCACAACCATGTGCAAAGTAGGTCACACTCAGGACCCAGCGCAATTGTAAGAATCAGGCGCTCACCTGGCTCACAGGTGCCAGGTCCATTCCATTCATCAATGCAATTCCTTAAGTTCAACGGCACTAAGACTAAAGTGTCAATTAAGGACTGGAAAAGCATAGTCTGTAGCTCTCAAAGAGACTTTAACTTTGTGCCAAACGCCAAGGCAGGCCAAACACAAGTCCTTAGCTACAGAGGTCCTTCCTGGTACTGGGAGCTGGCAGGCTCCTCGCCCTACTGCTCCTGTCAGTGCCCCCCAATGCCTCCCTGTCTGGGCAGTTTTTCTCCACCTAAATGCATGGTGGTGGCAGTAGGGGACACACCAAGGTGTTTTTTTATGTAATTCCCCAACAACAACAACAACAACAACAACAACAACAACAAATCTATTTAGAAAACACTGGAAAGACCTGCAAAGCCCCAGATAACACGCTAGGCAAATAAATTAAGGAGAATCGCTCTGCTCACCAAGCCAACCTGACAATATGAAAGCAGAGAACAGACTCCTACCTCACCTAACAAAAAAGTCATCTTTCTAATTTCTTTGAATGGCCAAGCATAAAGAGTTCATATTTCTTTCATTTAGGAACTACGCTTAGCTTTTAAAATACTATCAAACAGGAGCAGAGCCTACTGGCCAATCCAACACTGATCCACTGACTCCACCTGTAGAGTGCAGTCTTTATCACTTTTAGGCTAAAGGGTCCCCAAATCACCATGCAATTTTATTTTTTTAAAAAGCAACTGATGGGATTCCTTTCCCCACCTATGTAAAACGGTGATTACAAACATCCTTTAAGGCTGGGGCTGGAAAGCGCTTCTGCCAATCCTTTTTAGGCTAACAGAATGGGTCTACCCTTCCCCGAGGCCAGCAGCGTAAGCCCGACGCCCTCAAATTTCGTGCCCTTGCTTCCAGGGGCTACACACAGCCCTACGCCCTTGACAAGGTTGGGCAGAAGTTTCCTCCCTAGGACGGTTGCAGAACTCCCTGGCTCGGGAGGCCGCCGAGCGAGGCAGGAGTAGGGAGCGACCCGACCTTGTGACTTGGGTCATCCCCCCAAGGCGGCGGAGTTCGGGGACGGGGTGCTGGGGTGCAAGGGTCAAGGGCGGCGCTCGATCTCCCGCTCAGGCTACGGGGAGGAGAGCAGGCGAGGTCACCCCGCGCGCGGGCCGAGACAACCGGCTCGGCTCACTTCCCCCTCCCAGGGGGCGAGGCCCGCGGCGGGGGTGCAGTCGGCCGGGACCCCCGCCAGGCCCGAACGGGAGCGAGCGGAGCGCCCCGGGCGCTTTCTTCGGGGGCGGGCGGCCAGCAGCGGGGCCCCGGGCGCGCCCCTCTTCCCGCCAGTCCAACCGCCCGACCCGGTCCCGTCCTCCGCCAGGGCCCGGGGGCCGAGGGCGGTGCCCGGCCCCGCGCCCGCCGCCCCCAGCCCGCCGGCACCTTTGATCACGTTGCTGTAGATGGTGGGGCGGAACTCCTCGCGCGCGCGCTGGTCGAAGTCCTGCCCGTGGATGATCCGCATCTGCTTCAGGAAGGTGGACTTGCCGCTCTCGCCCGCGCCCAGCAGCAGGATCTTCACGAGCCGCTTCACGTAGGTCTTCTCCCGCGACAGGCATTTGTCGATCTCCTTGGACTTGCGCTGCTGCTCGGCCTCGCCGCTCGTCAGCACGCAGCCCGGGAAGCACACGGACAGCACGGACCGCGACGGCAGGAAGTCCGCCATCTTGCCGCCGCCGCCGCCGCCTCGGCGGGCTCCTGCGGCTCCTCCACCTCCTCCGCGGGCGGCGGGCGGCTCCGGCACCGTGGCTCGAGGGCGGGGAGCGCGGCGGCGG
>NW_004524609.1:7327504-7345994 GCF_000260255.1 Octodon degus | reverse complement strand
GGCCCCGAGGCGCGCCCGCGGAACCCGACTTTCTGCTTCCTTACGACTGCGCCAACTTCCGCGAAGAAGGTAGTCGGCGTGCGCGAGGTGGGAGACCCGCTCGTGGCCCGTGCCCACGGGCTCCCTTCCTCGCCCGCCACTCCCGCGCCCTTTCTCTCGGATTGCGCGCCCGCCGCCTGCTGTCACCTCTCCCCGGTCTGCGTCGAGGCCACCGGCTAGGTGGCAGCAGCGGGCGCGAGCCCGAAGGCTTTGGGTGCCTTAAGGTGACCCTTTTGACGTTCTGCTCGCCCAGGACCTCGCCTGTAACTAGCCGACCACCGCACCCCCGTCTTCAGCTCTTTGTGGCCTTTCCCGACCCCACGTGGGCCCTGGAGTCGTTGTGCCCTAGACGGGGTCGTCGGCGCCTCGCCTCGCTCGCTCGTGGGCAGCGCAGAAGGCAGCGAGAGGCCGGAGGCTGAGGTCACGCTGAAAATCCCCGAGCCGGGCACCGCTGCAGATTCTTCCCCACAAGGAAACAGATAAACAGACACAACTGCGGCAGGCAAATTTTAGGTTTCCTGCCAGATTACAGAGGATATGACCAACAAGAGCCTTTTTTTTTTTTTTTTTCCCCCTCACAGCTGATTGAGGCCAGGACACCTGAAAGGCCTGCCTGGGGACCAGCTACAAGTGACAGCAGAGTTGGCAGGATGACTGCTAGCACGAACGCCAGGAGCTGAATTCTGTTTCATTCTTAGTACAGTATTTAGTTCCAAGCGGAAAAAGCCAAAGGCCTGACAGGTTTCGGCGATGCAACCTAATGCTTCTTGGTGTGGGCTCCTGTCGCTCAGAAATTTCCTGTGTGATAGGGTGGTTGGGGTAAGAGGTCAGCACTCTGCAAGGCTCAGGAGCAAGTTTAAATTGAAAAATCAGGGCTAATCACTTGCTGTCTGGGGTTGGGTTTGTGACTGAGAGGTCGCATGACTCAGTACATTGCCTGCAGTAAACGATGCCTGTAGCTGGATAATCTCCCACTCCTCTGGCCAGGCCCACTCCGCTGGCAATCTACCAGCCCTGCAGTAGGACAGGGTCATCCCATGCCTCATATCTTTAGATGACTAAGATCAGGATTGCCGAGCAATGCTGTCAGGCCAAATGTATGGTCAAAGTCTGCCCTGGGTGAAAGATCTGTGTCTCAGCTAGTGTGAGGGAGGCCTTGCTTTGGAGCCATGAAAGATCTAGCCTTTGCGCAGGATGAGGACTTAGCTGTAGCTCCCAAAGCTCCATTTTTGTATTCACTCCAGATGCTAATCTGAACTCCGCAGCCCAGACAGAAGTGGAAGCCTATAAGTTGGGCTAATTAACACCCCCCAAAAAAGAAGTGTGTGCAATGAAATGGAAAACCAAGGAAAGGTATTCCTGCCTGGCCAGTTCGTGTTGTGACAGGTAAAGCTGTAGGGAGTCTATTCAGAGCCTTACATGGAACCTTACCTCGCAACAAGCTTGACTCAGACTCAGCCCAGCTACTTAATCAGTTTTTCTGAAAAATAGGTTTCTTTGGTCCCTCTATGGGTTTGTCTGTAGCTATCCTACCTCTAACTGGCAATCAAAACACCATGTAAGGAGCCAGGGGTATAGCTCAGCGGCACAGTACCCACCTTGCAAGCGCAAGGTGCTGAGTTCAATTCCTGGTACCACACACACACACACACACACACACACAGGACATCTTGTAAATTGTAAACAGAATGAACATATCACATAAAGTTATACATGGACATACCATATGATCCAAAATTTCCACTCTTTTTCCAAAGAATTGAAAAGCCGTTAAACAAAAACTCGTTTGGCTGTGACCAGGGCAGCTGTTGCGAATGGCCAAAAGCAACAGAATGCCTATCAGTGAATGAAAGGGTGAACAATGTGGTATTTCCATACAATGGGATTATTCAGTCAGAGATCTTGGGGTGGGGTGGGGCTGTGGCTCAGTGGTGGGATGCTTGATTACCTGAACTCCTAGACTCAATTCCCCAAGAAAGAATGAAGTAGTATCACATACAAAAAAGGATGTACTGAAGCATAGAATATGAATGAGCTTTACAAATAATATGCTGAGTTGGGCACAAAGTAACCTGTAATTCCAGCATGGAAGGAGGCTGAAGCGGGAGGATCACAAATTTGAGCCCTACCTAGGCAACTTGCAAGACCTTGACTTTAATTTTTTTTTATTTTTATTTTTATTTTATTTGTGTGGCGGGGAGATTGATTGAACCGCGGTCCCTGTGCTTTGCTAAGCTTGTTCTAAGTAGGTGTTTTAGACCACTGAGCCATCTCACCAGCCCCAAGACCTTGACTTTAGAAAAAAAAAAAAGTCTGGGAATGTAGCCCAGTGTAAAGTGACCCTGGGTTCAATCCCTAAAACTAGAAAAAACAAAACAGTTGTGTTCAGTGAGAAAAAAAGGCCACCTATCTTACAGAAATGTTCAGAATAGGCAGAGCCAGAGAAGCAGAAACCAGATTAGACCGCTCAGAGTTGCCAAGGGCTAGAGGGATGACGGAAGTAGGGAGAGTGCTCAGAATGGACACAAGATTATCTTTGATGAAAATGTTTTGGAACTAGATAGTAGTGAGGGTTGCAGGGCACTGAATGTACCAAAAGCCACAAGATTGTACCCTGTGAAACGGTCAGAGGATGACTTTCAACGTTACATGCATTTTACTGCAGTATACAAAAAATGAGTTAGAGAAAAGACATTATTTAACAGTGAACTTCCCCCAGGATGATGTAATGAATGAAAAGCACCACTGCGTTTGTTTCTATGCCTCACCGTAAGTGGCACCAGAAGTAATCTAAGGGTCACCCTGAAATGATAGTGGTGCTATTTTAATTTTCAGATGCGTTGTTTCATAAGTGAAAAAAGGTCCAAACTCTAAGGGACTGGGGAGTGTACTGGCTCGAATCAAATCTGGGTGCTGTTTCCAACAGATCCAGATGTCCCTTCATTAGAAACATCTGGATTGTTGGAGCCAGTTCATCCATATGTAAATGAGGGGCCTAGATGCCCCCTGGAGCTGTGCTCCAATGATAGGAGCAGTTGATTACTTGCAATGTTCTTTCCGGAAACTCAAAATTTAATGCTAAACGGTTTTGCAAGAGAAATAATGAAAGTTGTAACTACGAATGAGATACATCTTCCGGTGACATCCGCCTTTCGCCTTTAGGAAAGAGCGAGCCCTTTCCGGTAATGCTGCCATTCGTAAGATCTCCTGCTTGAACCCTTGGAGTAGAAAGACTTCTCCTTTACAGTCAGTTAATTTTCCATTTTTAAAAAATGATATTACTGAGCTTCTTTACCAGTCTTTGTGCCAAATAACTTGGGGCTGTTTACAGAAATCAAGATAATCCACATAGGACAAAAATGTGTCACTCTCAGACATACCCAAAGGAATGTGCCAGAGGCTCCAGAGACAGTTCCAAAGAAGAGTTTAAAAATGTCTCTTTTTGAATGATGGAAAATATAAGTTCAATAATTGTGCTGCTTGCCAAGGTAAGTACTCCCCAGGACGGGACAACACCCACTTCGATGTGTTTATTTAGAGATCTGTCACATGACTTGATGGTTAAACCTTAGCTTAATTTTCTAATAAAGATGATGCGTTATCTTCCAGCGTTCTTCTTACACAACTCTCTTGGGTTTCACCATCAATATAAAAATAGGTGGCTTCGCATTCCTTCTTGCGGATGAAGCAGGCATGCGCTTTTTCAGACTTCCTTTCCTTCCCAGGAAAGGAAGGGAATTCCCGAGCTCTCCCCTGCTACTACCCTCTTACATTTGTGCGATCTTTGCAAAGCACTTTGGCCTACTTTATCTTATTCACGGTTCATAGCGGCCTCACCAGGAGCACCCAGCATTCGCCTCCCTGTTCTTGGACACAGGGAGAAGCTGATGGGAGGACATGCTTAAATAAAAATTTCTCAAAGCCCCACTCACCATGGCCATTTGCAGTCAGGCCTGGAAACTCCCTCATTTGAAGCTTAAGGTAGTGCTCTGTTTGATCCCCCCAAATGGGCCTAGTGCTCAGAATGCTTGTATGTATGAAGACAAACCAGAGGCCGGCTAAGCTGCACTTAGCCTCCTGCGTTGTGGTGTCCAGAAGTTCCCTTTGTCTGTTGTTTGGGCTGTTTTCCCCGCCCCCTGCGAGCTAGCTGCCATCTTGAAGTCCCCCATCTGTTGGGCTGATTCTACTAAGATGTTTCCGACTCTGCACTGGGAGCTGAGAAGCTGCTTGTAAAGTGTTCCAGGTGGCTGATGGAGCCGAGCGTGGGGCACTATCTCCCAGGTGTGTAAAGCCCCGCACTGTATTCACTTAACCTGACTTAGATTGAAAGGGGCAGCACTTCTTTGGTAGTGAAATTTGTTGTTGCTCTTAGCCAAATTAACTTCTTATGTGGAAAGTTTTGTATGAAACCAGACATGTGGAATCGGATTGCGGGTGGTTTTGTTTGTTGTTGGTAGTAGTGGAAAACATGACTTTAATTACTGGTTGTATTTTTCTCAGCCTCTGAAAGGGAACCATGAGCTGCTGCTGACCAGCTGGGACCTGAGCGTGTTGGAAGTCAGAAGCTGGTGCCCTTTTTGTAGACACACACCAGGACCTCTAAATGCTTACTTACATCTTTCCTGCTGCATCAGACCTGCTTCTGGGCAATCTGCTGGGTAACACCGCGCTCAAGGCTGCGTCTGTTCACCTGGTACTCTTTCTGAGACGCTGAAAACACTTCCCCTACCATTACCACTTTTAAAGCCAGAGGTACTCGTGATGTCTTATTGTCTTTAAATGTCCTTCGCCCAAAAAAAGCAAGAGTTCTTAATTAACCTAAGTTTTATTCCTCTGGGCAAGTTCAGGTTGGCATTCTGAATTTATGCCTTCCTGTCGCGATACCCTGCTGCCAGTGTGTGGCAGCAGGCTTTTTTTTTTTTTTTTTTCACTAGAATGCTGGATTAACGAGCCTGGACCTGCCACTTCCAGCAAGCACACTCTTAGCAGGCTGGCTCTGGCTACAGGGTAGCCTCACAGGCCGTGGCCTGCAGAACTGGCCTTTACCTCATATAAAGTGCCAGGAAACACCAGCTGATGGACTCTATCATTGGACAGCAAAGGCTCCCCTAGGGCTTCTCAGAAGTGATCCAGGGGCCCACGTGGCCTTTGTCAGGCTGTCGCAGACTGGCTCCAGAGCACATAATGTCATCAGCTTGTCTCTCTCCGCATTCCTGCATCAGCTGCTGAAAAGAAGAAAAGCAAGCTCGTGGAAGAATTCTGGGAAAGGCTGCACCTCCAGAGTCGGAACGACATCCTGGAGGGCTGAGAAGGCTCTCCTGGCTGTGCCGGACCCTTGCAGGGAGATAAGAGGCCGAAACAGGAGCCAGGAGAAGTGGCTCGGTGTGTGCCTGGCAACCGCGTCATTCTGACTGCTTGCACTGTAGTAGGCAGAGTTCCCTGAAGTAGCGAGGTAAGGCTCTGCTCTGTCGGAAACACTATGACTCATGGCAGCCTGCCTGCCATTCATTTTGTTCTCTGGTGAAGGCGTGTAGTGCAGTGGGCAGAGCTTGTGTAAGAACTCAGCTAGCAGACCCAAGCCCGATCTCTCCTAGCTTTGGAAGGGGAGTGGTTATAGCGAAAGATCGCTTCGGCGCAGTCTGCCCATACCTGGGAGACTTAAGAATCTGTCTTTAAAATCCCTCCAGAGGCTCAGCAATATCGCCACTGTTGTAATGTTCTCCTGTATCTTCCCTAAGCACTCCTGTCTGTGGTTTAAACGGATTTCTTCTCTCTCTCCTGCTCAGCTTTGCTTAAATTGGTGGTGGGAACCCCAACGGGATCTGTTTCCGGTTGCCTGGTAACGAGAAGACAGTCCATGGCGATGCGGGGCCATCCTGCATCAGCTGAAGAAGGGCGGGCTGTATTAGAAGCCATCGGTGGCCTCAGGAGCCACCTTGTCACCAGAGAGGCGAGGCCAGCGAATGGGAATGCTGGCACGGTACAGTAAGAACGGGGCCTTTGTGTGTACATGCTGTGAGCTGGGGTGTTTGCAGGGTGATCCTGGAAGATGGCGTGTGGCCAGTCAGTGGTGTTATCCGTCATGCTTCCTCTGCTGCACAGCTCTGTCCTCAGGGCTGTGGGGCTGGCGGATGGCTAACGGGCACGCATGTTAGGACTTCAGCGCATGCCTCCTGCTCGGGGTGTGCATGCCCCCCACAGCCACTTGAACAACCCTTTGGCCTAGGGGTGGGCCTGTCTGTAGTGTAGGCTCCCCTCAGGACAGACCTACCTGCAGGGAAGTGGCTTGGCCTGGGGTCAAGGTTCATAAGGACCTTGGGATTCCTGGTAGCTGCGGTTCAATCTAAGAGGAAGTTCAGGTCCTTGGGGGTCCCTTGGCCTTGCGCCATTTGCAGGGCCAGTGTTGGAGAGGCCGATTGGATCCTCGAAAGCACTGTCCTGCAGGGGCCTCTCTTGCCCAGAGTGAAGGGTCGAACCGGCTGCGAAGATGCCATAAGATAATGCCCCGTTGCCCCTTTCATAGGAGCCAAGCCAGATTGCAGACTCCCAAGTTCTCGGTCTCTTGAGATGGATCCCAGGGGGCCCTTTATGGATGTCCAACAGCAGCATTCCACTGGTCATCCACAAGCCAGTCCTTGTTTGTGGACAGCTCATGCCCAACCCCCACACCCCAAGAGTCCACTGAGGCCCTTCCGAGACTACCCCCGGCTAAGAGCCAGAGAGCACTTTATGAAAAGCCAGCCGCGTGATGTACGATGTTGTGGACTCCTTCTTGGTTATCCTGTCACCTTTCCACAGCAGATACTCAGTGGACGCGCGCTCCCATCAGATGTGCGCTAGGGTCTGAAGACTCGCCCCAGAGAGGTGGGCAGGAGCCATGAACCATCCCTCTGCTACCCGTGTGTCTACGGATAGCCTGTCATCAGCCACTCACACACTCTGAGCCTTATTTTCTTTATCCCAAAATAAAAACAAGCAAACAAAAAACTGAAACTGAGAATGACTAGTAGTTGTTGATGAGAAGATTAAGAGTGATAACCCGAAAAGCACCTAGCGTAGTGCCTGGGCCAGGGTGGCGGCAACAAGGGGTGTTCTTTGCTGTTAGGAGTGAGGATTAAATTCCTTAAGATGGCTGGCACACAACTATAATCCCAGCCGTTTGGGAGACAGAGGCAGGAGGGCTGTGTCTGAGGCCAGCCAGGCAACTTAGTGAGACCATGTCTAAATGAAGAAAAAATGATTTAAAAAAACAATAGAAATTCAAAAATCCAAACTATATTTTACATTTTCAGAACTCTCAACACATATAATACTTTTTATCAGAAGTACTGAACCTGTACTTAGACTTCTTAAAACTTAGTCAAAGCGACACACCTGTGAACAGATACTTGGAGGCTGAGGCAGGAGGATCATAAGGTCTGGCCTAGGCAACTTCATGAGCCTATGTCTAAAAATCAGAAAGGCTCTAGATGTAGCTCAAAGGTAGAACACTGGGCTAGCACGCGAGAGGCTTGTCGCTCAGTGGTAGGGCCCTGGCCTGGCATGCCTGAGGCCCAAGGCTCAGCGGTAGACCCCTTGCCTAGATGCCTGAGGCCCGTGGCTCAGGGCTAGAACACTGGCCTTACCCTTGCCTCAGAGGCCCTAGGTTCAATCCTCAGCACCACATACGTGCCTCCATATAACTTAAAATTGAAAAAGTAGATTCACACAACCAAGTTATCCTAAAGGTACTTAAACATTTTCTGGTCACTGAGTCAAGTATCAGTCTTCAAATGAAAATGCATAGCTTTAAATAAAATACAGAAGTCTGTTTCTAAGGGATGCTGGTCACATTTGGCGCATTCAGTAGTTGCATGGGGCTTGTGGTCATTTCCTGGGCCGGTCCCTGGGAGGTGGCCAGGAACCTTGAGCGACTGGACAGAGGAGAGGCCTCGCAGGGAGGCAGAGTGGCCTGAGAGCCAGCGTGTGCCCGAGATGAGCAGAAGCCAGTTTGCTCGGGACGGACCATGAAATCACGCCTGTGTTCTGGTTAATTTGTTCTGGCACCAGGAGGAGTGCTGAACCTGAGTCCTGAACACACTTTTCCCATAAGAAATAAATCATTAGAAGAATCTGTGAAACTGGGCTGTTTAATTAGCCTTTTGGGCTCAGTGTTACCGTTCTGTCTTGTGAGCCATAATTAGGCCTTAAAATGCACAGACGGTCAAGACGTGATGAGCGGCTGGGGCTTTGCACCGTGTGAGAGCCCCAGTGCTGAAGCCTTCTTGTCCCCATGAAAATGCAAGCACAGGGGTTGACAGGTCCTGAAGCTCGCAGGGCTGAGGTACGGCTGGAGCCAAGGCTGGAGGGACAATGTGGGATCAGATGGGGGAGAATTATTTTGGTACCGGCTTAGGATGTGAAGGTGTCACTATGTTACTAATACTGGAATGTCTTTGGAGCAGGGATTGGGCCTCATTGGACTGTGGGGACGGGGGGAATTCCTCGGGGACCAGTGTCTAAGAGGACCAAGAGAAGAGAGACCCCAGCCAGAGAGAACAGGACACAGGTGGCAGTGTGAGACAGCTGTGCAGAGAGAGCCCTGACTGTGAGAGCGGGCGCAGAGGTGTCCCAGAGCCCAGGCCGCCTCCTCCAGAGTGAGGGTGTGGGGCAGAGGTGGCGTCCAGGGGCATGTGCCTGGGAGGAGGTTGACCCTGGGAGGTTTCAATCAGCGGAGCACAGGCTCTCACATCTGATTTAAAAAAAAAAAAAAAACAAAAAACAAAGGTGTAATTTATAACTCCAGCCCCACCCTCTGAATCACAAGAGTAACAGGGACTTTGTCCCAGGGTGAGATTGTGAAAGATACTTGTTAGGTTGAAGGAGCTCTTTCAGATCTGGAGTCTGGGCTAGAACCTAATGAAGTGTCCTTTCTCTGAGAAGTCAAGCTAGGTGCAAAGCCCTCTGCTGCCTGGCTGGCTTGTCCTTGCCCCTAACTCTTCCCTACCCTTCCCTCTTGTGAAAAGCTTTCCAGCCCAGGTGAATTCTGGCTTTGCAGTGACTGGGAGAAGGGCTTCGCTCCCTCCCTGTGGGCCCCTCTCCCTGCCCCAGGGCTCTAAGTCTCCAGGATCCTTTCTCCCTGGACAGCCAGTGTCACGTGAGTGAGTGAGTGTCACAGGGCTGTACAGACACAGCTGGGGACTGACCCACCCAGGGCTGTGCTTTCCAGTAGCCCAGTGCTGCACCATGGGAGGAGAGGAGAGTGCTCGCCCTGGGGGAGGTGTTGGGTAGTGGGGGAAAGGGTGACAGGGTGTCTCCAGTGGGTGCCCAGTGGGACACTACCAAGCAAAGTGCTCTGTGCCATGCTGGAGGTAGGAACATGGCCAAGACCTCATCAGCCAGAGGGTGGGCACGAGTTTTAAGGGGACAAAAGTAAGAGGCATCTGGGGCTTTTGAGCGCTTGGTAGGCACTATCCAAGAGCCTCTCAGCAATTACTAGCCTGGTCCCCAGTTCCTAGACAGGGAAGTGGAAGCTTTGAGCAGTACAATGATAAGTGGCCAACGTCGCCCTCAAGGGAGGGTATTGAGTCAAAGTCATACATGCCTGACGCCTAGCTCCTTCTTTAGAAGCATGGATCTGCAAACCACCAAGAGTCCTACTGGGCCCCTTTCATGAGCCCACGAACGTCAGCTTTTATTGTCACTTTGATGAGTAAGCCAAAGTCATGTTAGGAGTGTCATATACGCCCTACTGCTAATCAGAATGGGCTGGAACATTTTTCAAAAATTTGAAGAGCAGGGGTCAAGCCCAAGGATTTGACTCTGGGCCTCGCACATACTCTGCTATTGAGTGTATCACGCTCAGCTCTGAACTAGACCCGTGGGAACAGGTAATTCTCCCTGCAAGGCCTGAAGAGGGTACTCGGGCTGCTGGAACAGCTCCGCCTGGTTGCCATGTGGGGCCCTCAGTGTGAGGTCTGCATAGTTCAGGGCGGCACCCACCCCCATGTGTCCAAGCAGCTCAGAGCTTTGTGAGTCTGGGTGGAGGTTCCTCCCTGCGCTGGCTGGGCGCTGGGCCCAGGCTGGGCCTTTCTAGGTCAGGCGGTTCTATCTTCAGCCTGGCCAGAGGATACAATTTGTGTAAACTGCAGACATTGCAGGCATGCTGTGTAAACATAGACTATCTCCCACTCCAGCCCTTCCTCTGGGGAGGCTCCTTCAACTGGAAGGCTGGATTCCAACTTCTTATCGATGTGTGCTTCCTACTCTGATACAAGGAAGCTATTAAAGTCCGTTTCCTGGTATTGCCTTGACCCCACTAGGGTATGCTCCTGTGGACGCAAATGTCCCTTTGAGGAGAACTATTTTTCACACTCCTCAAATCTACTACCCGGTCTCAGATCCCCCCACATTAAACAAGCCTTCAGGAATTTTGAACATGCTTTTAGCCAAAGCCGAGCCCTTAACATTTACTTTTTACTTGGGCTGGTTTAAGCGTGTTTACGTGGCTTTCCAGGCCCTCCTTGAACAGCTCCCAGGCATCTTGCACTTTATTTATAAACTTTGTTTCCTTCCAGTGTCAGTGTCCTTTTCACCAAGCCCCATGTAAGCCCCGCCACCTCTGTGAAGGTTTCCTTGTATTTCTTTGGTTCCTCTCGCTCTTCTGATTGTGAAAGTCCTACTTTCCTGTCTTCCCAAGTCCTACTGAGGAAAGAGGAGGAGAAAGAAGTGGTTGAGACCTTTCCCCCAGATCTATCTAGGAGTGACTGGTGCAGGGTCTTGCTACACAGCTGGGACTCATAGTGATCCTCCTGTCTCAGCCTCCCCAGCGCTGAGGTGCTACCACACGCGGTTTTGGTGGCCTCAAGGATCGAACCCAGGTCCTTGCGCTTGCCAGGCAGGTGCTTAGACCAATGAGCCATCTCCCTAGCCCAGACTTGATTTTTGTACTGACCATGCCTGTCTTTATTTCCCAACCTTCAGACGCACACGATAAATGCTGCAACCAGCTGCGGCCCTTAACTCAATGCCCTCATTCACTCCCCTGAAGCACTTCTTGCCTGTGAATGTGCTAAAACTTTTCTGGGCTCAGGCTAAACCAAGACAGTGCTATTGCACTAAAGCAAAACAAATTATTTTGAGACAGGGTCTTGCTGTGTAGAGTCCAGGCTGGCCTGGAACTCGCTGTGTAACTTAGGTTGATTTTGAACTTGTGATCCTTCTGCATCAACTTCCTAAGTGCCTGAAATGCAGGTGTGGACCTTGCTCAGAAATGCGTATGTTAAGCCAGATGCACGAGGAGTCTGTCCGCACACATGTCACTGACTAGTGGGTCCGCATAGGCCGTTACTCAACTTGAGCTGAAGCTGTGCTATGGCGTGGGTCTGACATGTGACCACTCGGGTTCTTTGGTCCTCCATGATCCCATCGTGCCAATCCTGGGATATGTGGCTCATACTATATAGATCCTGAAGACATTAAAAGCAGGCAGGAGGACCACAAGTTCAAGCCTAGCCTGGGCAACTTAGCTAACTCAGCAGAATCCTTTCTCAAAATAAATAAATAAATGAAAAGAGGTGGGTCTGTAACTCAGTGTGATGTGCCTGGGTTTAAGTTCCCTATCTTAGAAAGGAAACAAGCAAACAAAAGCAAAAATCAAAGCACAAACCTTTATGCAGACACTCAGGAGAGTTTTTGCAAGCTATCTCACTTATCTAACTCCATGTTATGTTGTTATCAAAGAATACTAATGCCTGGGTGACTTATGAAGAAAGGACTTATTTCTTATGGTCCTAGGAAGGTCCAAGGTCTGAGGGGTGTAGCTGGTGCTCTGTGCAGGCCCAGAGGCTGTGCAAAGCCCCCCTAGTGCAAGGGAACAGGTGTGCAGAAGCGCTGGAGAGCCTGTCACCTCCCACCTACCATTCTGTCTGCCTCAGAGATTTAACAAAGAATCAAACACAGCAAGAGCCATGGCCACACTGACATCAGCTTGCTTCAGCTCCTGCCTCCTGGCCTGGGATGTGGGGCTTTGGAAGCCAGGGAGGGAGTGGAGTGGAGTCTGCAGAACCTAGGGGGGCACATAGAAAAGGCCAGCAAGCCTCCAGCGGAGGACAGTCCTCAGTGTCAGTTGGCTCCAACATGGACCTGACTGCTCAATAATGGCTTCAGAAATTCATCTCAACCTCCTCCTAGAAGTTGTGCATAAGTTGCACTCCTCCTAGAAGCAGAACCTAGACCAAAACTCAGGGCAAAGTCCCTGCCTTCCAGAGTGCCAGCAGTTTGTGGGGAAGACTAACACAAGTGGAAGAGATTATTCAGATCATCTTGAGAGGCGAGCGAAGGCTGGGCGTGGAGTTGGTAGGACTCGGGTCTTCAGGCTGGAGCAGCACGCTGGCACCTGCTTAGCGGTTCCTCCAGGGCTTGCTCAGTCTCTCCCATCCGGAAGCAGGATGTCAGGCTCAGTGGAAAGTGTTGCCTTTATATCCTGCTCCAAGGGCTTCCTGGAAAGACAGAAGAAAGGAGAAGAAAGCCCAGGCCAGCCCAGCCTGCTTCTCCACAGAGCCATGAGTCATGCTTGGGAAATCGGCGACAGAGCCAGGAGTCCATTCCCAAGCTTTACTCGGTTGTTGTGATCAGAAATCAGAAGTCCCAGGAGCTGGCCTGTGGGGATGGGTACAGAAGCCAGGCAGGCTCACGGACACTCCTTGAACCCCAGAGTCTCTCTGGACTCTTGGTACCGAAGTGGAACCGATTTCCCTGCCTTGATAGCCAGCTCTGGGAGCCTGTGGGGTGTTGAACCCCATGCTAGAAACTGGAGGTTTTGAACAGATGAGGTCATGTCCTTGAATTGCCTCAGGTTTATAGATCGCTGAATGCAGCAGACTCCTGGAGTCAGTAGAGCCAGCGGAAATACAGCTTTAGATTCCCAGGGAGACACTACATTTAGTAAGTGTTCCAAAGTGCCCAGCCTCCGACGAGGGGTTTTTTGTTTGCTTGCTTATAGTACTGGACGTTGAACCCAGAACCTTCACAGTGATCTCCGTACCCAGCCCACTCCCCTTTTGAGTCGCAGTTGAACTAAATCACTAATTTGCCCAGGATGGGCATGGAGTTGGGTCCTGCTGCCTCAGCCTCCCACAGTTCTTGGGATTGCCAGTGCGTACCAGTGTGCCCAACTGTGAGGAGGGATTTATGCCATTCTTGGGCTACAGGAGTTTCCTAGGATTTCATAACAAAGTACCCAGACTGAGTGCCTCAAAACAAGAGAAATTTAGGGTCTCACAGTTCTGAAGACTAGAAGTCCAAAGTCATGACGTGGACAGGACTTTTCTCTGGGGCTCTGGGTAGAACTCTTCTCCTAACCTCCAGTGCTTGCCAGCATCCCAGATATCACCCCATTCAAATGCTATCTTTCCCTTTGTCTTTACAGCATCTCCCTCCATGTCCAGTTTCTTATTTTTAAGGGCATTCATCACGCTGAGCTAGGGTCTACCTGACCCCCTTCCAACTTGACACCTCTGTAAAGACTTTCCATTTGAGACTACCTTCTGAGCCACTGGGTGCCAAGACCTAACTATACCTTTTCTTGAAGGGCAGGATGTAATCCAACCCATCACGCCAGCCTTTTAAGATTACACTTGACAAGACCCACAGCAGCACAAAATTGAGGCCAGAGAATGAATCAGGCATCTAGAAAGGCGTGTTGTAACCCCAAGTCAAAAATCTCTTAATGGTCCTCTGAACTTAGAATATCACTGTAATTGGAACTGTAGCATCCTCTAAAACAGGGACAATAATACTCCACAATGTTAGTAGGAAGAAAAGAATCACTGCCTGGAAAACACACACACACACACACACACACACACACACACACACACACAGAGTATATACACTGTATGTAATCTTTGCTTAGAAAAGTAGGAAACACAGGAAGGACCTAAACAAGTGCTTATAATATTCATGATATCAGAAATAAAAGGAATATGTTCAAAGTACAGTAGTAGTAGAGAAAAAGACCTAAGGGGCTTCCCAGGGGAAGTGACTCCAGGAGAAGGGTTTTGAAGGATAAACAGGAGTTTGCAGGCACGTGCACAGAGACATGAAAAAATGGTCCCTTTCACTTCTGAATGGGACCATTATTTCATTATTTCATTCAGAAGTGAAAGGGACCATTTCAGGCCTGGTATCACAGGCCTGAAAGTATAAGGGAAGGAGGGGTGGGGCACAAGGCAGGAGGAGTAGGCAAGGAACAGATCGTGGGTGACTTCATATGCATGGGTTTTGTCTATTTCCTGTGGGTGATGAGGAGACATCTTAGGCTTGGGGGTATCAGTTGTGAAGGAAAAGCTGACACGATCCAGCTGGGTAGCTAAGGCAGGATTGATAGCTACATAGACTGTGGACTCGGAGGAGCCCCCCAGGGCAGTGTGGTGCCCTAGGGCTGGCTGCAGCCGGGAACTGTGATTATGCCTAGGCTGGACGCAGCAAGCGTAAGAGCGAGAACTGGCACCTCCGGTGCTTGCGGGCTCAGCCACCTGGCAGAGGCTGGGCTCAGGAGGTGGAGGCCTCTTCCTCCCGTCTCATCTCCCTAGGCAACTGGAAGCCCAAAGGCATGGCAACCTCGGCAGCAGAGTGTGTGGCATCCAGCTCGCCAAGGCTTAGTGTGGGAGAGAGGGAGCCAGAGACAGGAACTGGAGAGGCCGAGGACAGGTGTCCAGCCCAAAGGCTGATGATGCCAGGGCCCAAGAATGATTTCGCAAGAGATGCTTTGGTTCTAAACTAAAAGCCTCAGTCAAGGAAGGTTTAGGAGCCAGGGACAGAGCTGTAAGCAATCTAGGGCAGAGGACTGACCAGCCATGGTAACCGCACAACAGTGGATGGTGAGGGGAAAGGAAAGGTCGAGAAGATTAGACCTTTAGGGAAAGGTGTGACTGCTGGGGCTGTCAGCTCAGGAAGAGAATACATAGAGAAGGTGTTCCCTCAGCTTGAGGACCTTGGTTGGGTGGTGGAGATGATGTGACATTAAGAAGTTCTGATCAGGGTTTGCTGAGCTGTGGAAGGGTCATCCTAGTCAAAAGGCGCATGGGCCGTAGCAATGTGCATCTAGGACTGTGCTGCCCAACACAGAGGCCGCTAGCCACATGTGCCTTCTAAAATGTAAATGGCTCAAAGTGAAATTTAAAATTCAGTTACTCAGTCACAGCAGCTGCATTAAAAGTGTTGAGCAGCCACACGTGGCTGGTGGCTACCATATTGGACGGTGTTTTGTGACAATGTTTTCATTGTCACAGCAAGTTCTTCTGCACAGCACTGCTCTAGGAAATGGGGAGCAGTTAGGGCTGGACCAGGGACTTGGGGTCACCCATGGATAAGACAGTTCCCATCACAGGGTGGGTGAGGTCAGCTTAGAGAGTAGGCAGAGTGAGAAGAGGAATAAGAATGGAGTCTTACAGAGCACAGGCAGATACGGGACCCGCCAAGGGTTCTACGAAGAAGCGGCTATCAGATGAAGAACACGAATGAAGTCACATCCCAGAAAGCCAGGGAGGGGCCTCAGGAAGGGAGGGGTGAGCCTTGTGAAATGGAGCAGGGGGAACGAGGGGAGGAAGCAGGGGCGGAAGCACGGCACCCTTGGGAGTTGGCCCTGGGCCAGTCATTTGTGGCAAGAGAAGTTTAAACGGGGCGGTGAGGGTGGCATCCCAACTGCAGGGTTAAGGGGAGAAAGGAGAAGGGTGGAGGACAGTCAGGGGTGGCCTGGGCTGACCACTTTCCCAGAAGTAGAGAAGGGAAGTGGCAGCGGGAGGTTGGGGGGGGAGGGTCACATTATTTTATTTATTTATTTTAATTAATGATTTATTTGGTACAGGGTCACACTATGGGGTGTCTGGGCCAGCCAGGCATGTGGTACTTGGGATCGAACCCGGGTCCTTGCGCTTGGCAGGCAGGCGCTTAGACCGCTGAGCTATCTGCCCAGTCCATCATTTTAAAAAGATGACTTTAATAATTTATAGACGGAGAGAGCAGAGAACACACACACACACACACACACACACACACACACACGCACAGTGCCCTGACTGCCCCAGAACAGGACAAGAGCAGATGAAAAGGAGCCTGGTACAGGAGGCTGGAGTGGGGCTTGCAGCTACTCGGACTTCCCAGGTTCCTTGATGCCTTGTTGCCTGCTGAGAACCAGGAAATGCAGCTGCAGCTGGGGGCTTGAGAAGAGGGACTGATTCAGGACTCCCTGAAAAGGAGCTGCGGAGCCCCGGGGGAGGCTGGAGCCCCCCATCTGATGACAAGACTCGGCCTTCTCTCGGGGTTTTGTAGCTGTGGAGGGTTGAGGGCCATGGGGGTGGCGAGGGCGCCAGGAGGGAGGGACACCGAGTGTGCAACTCCTGGTCTGAATAATGAAGTGAGGCCCGTGGATGCTAAGCAAGGCCCTGGCAGGGGCTCCTGCTTTCATTTCCTGGAGCGGTCATCTTCCTGCATCCTTCCATTCCCAGGGAATTCACAGCAGAGGACAGCGGGCTTGGGAGCTCCGGAAAGTCCCCTGCTTTGGAAGGTCCCTGTTCTGCACGCTTGCTTGGCTCTCAGCTCTGCAGCTTGTGAGAAGCAGCAGCTACTGGTGGGGTTCAGGAAGGCGGAGTTGGGGCCCGTCACAAGAACACTAGGGGTGCCGGATTCCCAGGGCCAGTTCTTGGTGACCAGTATCTATGAGGGCCATTAGCTGGCTTCCACTTGGCCCAACCAACAGAGCTGGGCTTCCAAACCCACAGGCTTTGGAAACAACTGTGCCCTGCACTGCTGAGGGCTGGAGGACCTGGGCAAGTGATCCAATGACTCCATTATGGTGTCCTTACAGGGCTGTTGTGACAGGTGCAAAGACCCAGCACCCTGTGGACACCCAGGGAAGGTGGGGCACTATGCTTAAGCCTCAGGTGCCTTGGCCCACGAGGCCTGACAAAGCAGGGGAGCATCGAGGACAAGGTAGTAGCAGCTGCAGTAAGCTAGGGTTTGTGGTGTGGCATGAGGGTACTTTGGGGTCTTGACCCCTTTTCATGGAACATGGGCAATGTGGGAAGTGGATGAAACGTCTTAAGAATTTTTTTGGCAGTACTTGGGATAGAACCCAGGACCGCACGCATGCTAGATAAGCACTGTACCATTGAGCTACCTCCACAGCCCAAGACACAGCAGGCCTCCATATGAGGCTCTCTCTGGTGGAGGGACCTGTCTCAAAGAGAGCTACTACTGAGAATTTAGCCTGGGGTGTCTTACCTCAGAGGAGCCTCCCTTGAAACTGGTTCCTCTATGTGGGCTCCCTTGAGATTCCTACTGAAAGCCAGCTTAGCGGCTTGGCACGTGCTTGTAAACCCAGCCTATCAGGAGCCTGGGGGCAAAAAGACTGCGGTTTGAGACCAGCCTAGTTGACTCAGGGATGTCCTATCTTGAAATAAAATTGAAAGGAAGGGAGAGAGTGAGGGAGGAAGGAAGGAAGGATTGCTACTGAGTGTGAAGTTCCCAGCGGGGCAGCCTATAGTGTCCACCCCTTTCTCTGCTTGAATTGGATGATCAGGCAGAGCAACAGTGCTGTTACTTCTGATAAGAGAACTCCGGTCCTGCTGAAGCAGGAAGGGAGCAGCCTGCCATGTGGTTGGGCACAGCAGGGCCCTTGGGACTAGGGACTGCTGGGGGATGGGGGAAGGAATGGCTGTTTCCCCTCAATTTGCTAATCCCATAAGTCATTCACCTCTTCCAGGCTGGCCAGAAAATGGACACGCCTGGGGACTTTACAGCCCGGGTGACAGACCCAAGGGAGAAACCACTGGAAGGGGAGGACCAGCCTTCCAACTCTCAGCAGCTCTATGCCTTTCAAGTCTTTATTCCCCAAACTTTCACACTGTGCTTGTAGTGAAGAGTGGTGAGCTGGCCTCACGGTTCAGTGGACAGCCTCGGAGCTGGGCTGCTTAGGTTGGAATACAATGTCCTCTGTGCTAAGTCCCCACAGAATGTCCCGATTCTCACCTGAGCTGTGGGGACTGTGTCTCCCTCCACCCTGAGGAGGCTGCCATAAAGATTAATAAGGAATTTGTTGAGACAGTGCCAGGCACGCAGCAGGTGGGTTCTACGAGTATCACCAGCTCTACTATGGGCTGAAAGGCCTCAAGGGGGTTTGAAGAGCACTGCAGAAAGAGAAGGGCTTGGGCTCTCATCAGGGAATTCTAATGTCTTCTCTGGAGCACCCACTGCCCGTGGGCTCGTCCTCAGCTGCCGTGCTTTGTGGGATGAACAAATGAGGGGTGGGGAACAGGGAAGGAGGCGCGGGTTGGAGCGTATACAGATTGTTCATTACGCTTTGGACATCAGACAGTTGAGAGTGCAGTTGATACAGGGGATTATGGTGTTGCTGGGTGGACAACAGTGGGCATGGGGTTCTCAGATGAGAGGTCGTGCGTGACCTAAGAGG
>NW_004524609.1:7304134-7326654 GCF_000260255.1 Octodon degus | reverse complement strand
CAATGATGGGATAAGTGTGCTTGAGGTGAGTGGGATTGTTTTGAAAGATTAATGGCAATTTGTCCTAACATTGTAGCTTTTCAGCCACACCTTGAATAGCTGGAAAGGCAAGCTAGGCATGTTTAAGATGATAACAGCAAGCTGGAGGTGGTAGCGCACACCTGTAACCTCGGCCCTCAGGAGGCCGAGGCAGGAGGCCTGCTCTGGGTTCAAGGCCAGTGAGGGCTACATAAGCAAGTTCAAGAGGAGCCTAAACTGCACCCTGAGACTCTGTCTCAAAAAAAAAAAAAGTTACAGTAGCCAAAATTTATGGAATCAGCCATATGTAAGAGTTGTCATCATTCTCCCGGTGCAGATGGGAACAGTGATGCGTGGAGTGGCTGTGAAAGTTAGCTGGCTCCCAACAACGCCAAAGCAGTAGGCGGAGACTGGAAACCCAGGCAGTCCAGCCGCCCTGTGTCTTGTGTGGCCATTCTGTGACCCCAGAATGCTCGGGGAGCCAGCGTGCCTGGCCGAGTCGTTCCTTTTACAAGAGAAAAATGACTTGCCTAAGGCACCGTAGCTTGCTATAACATGATTCAACTATAGGTAAGTCTCTGACTCTGATTATATCTTTTTTTATTATATATTCAATGTCAGGCCTTTCAGTTTCTTTCCCAGATTAATTATTACATTTTCTTTAATAGTTTGCTTTTCTTTAAGTTTCTTTTAAAGTTTTCCTTATTTAGAAAAAGATTCAGCAGAGTGCACATTTATAGCAGGAGAAAGAAACTTTTACAGCAGAGACATCAATATTCCTTAGGAGAATCCATCAGACTGTGGTGTAAGAGAGGCACATTGTGGTATCTTATGGAGAGATCCAAAGTTTGGGACAGTGTTCTCCTATTTGCCTTTGATAATTTCGAGCACTTATTTTGGGAGTTCTCTGCCCTGTACTCACTGTAGGAACTCTCTTCCTCAAGACAGACAGGACGAAGGGAAACTTCCCTTATTACTGCATAGGACGGTCTCCTGGGAGGGGTCAGGACACCTGGCCTGCAGCCAGCCGCTCTCCAGGAAGCCCCCGAAGTGCCAGCGCTTCCTTATCCTCTCTATCTCTCCCTCACCCCCGAGTCTACCTTTCCTGGAAGTGATGGAGATGCACACCCCTGTTCATACAAACGAGATTTCGGCTCACTGTTAGGCAAAGCCAATCAATTCCAAGCGATGAAGATGCTCTAAGCAGTTGACTTGTAACTATGGGGTGATGGGTGAAATCTATTGAACTCAAATGCATTGTAAGAAATGTTCTCCCTGTATCAATATCTTGGACCAAAATAAAACAATACAGGTTCAAAGAAGGAGTTGGGTAAATATGATTACTTACTACTATGGTTTGTATGTAGTTGTACCCCCAAAGCCTCATGTAAATCATGGGGCGGTCGCCGCTTGAGGAGCCCCTCCTGTGGCTCGAGGGGTGGGGCCAGAGGATGGGGAGGGGGCAGAGAGGTGCACAAACCGTTAAACTGACAGCATGCGTTTCCCCCCCCACCCCCCAGTCCTGGTGGCCTTTCCTGGAGGTATATGGAGCGGATCCTCCTGGACACGGTGGCGCCCCAGCCTCTCTTCCAGACCCTGTAGGGCGGGAGGGCAGTGTCTCAAGGTCTTCCTATGTAATTCAGGCTGCTTTAAACTGTGAAACCTCCAGCAACTGTGAGCTAAATAAACCTTTCCTTCCCTAAGCTTCAGTGTCGCGTATTTGTCCCAGCAATGAGAGAAGAGTAACTAGGACACTTATCTTGAAGACTGAGGGACCTCTCACTTTTTCCCCCTTTTTTCCTGTATGTAGTCCAATGCCTCAAACCACGCCCACTCATAATACAAACAGGATATGTTTATTTACATCCCAAGCTTTACAGAAATTGAAAAAATTTAATGTATGGGCTTTTGAAATTGGTTGTCACTGAGCATCCCAGGCCAGCTTCAAACTTGAGATCCTCCTAAGAGCTGGGATTACAGGCATGTGCCACCATGCCTACCTCCAAGTTATCTTTTTAGGAGGAGGTTTGTGGCTTACCACAAAAGAAGAGCCCAGATAAGAAAAACAGTGACATATGGATCAAATAGGAGAATGGTGAAGAAATAATAGATGTCAAATATTCATTCTGATTGCTTTATGGAAACCCGGTGTTGGACTTGTGGTCCTGAGGAAACAGGAGATACAACACACATCTCTCTTCATAACCAGGGAAAATGAAACATTTTTAATGGGACTACTGAGGTTTTCTTTGAACTACATTTTTTTTTTTTCTGGAACCAGGGATTGAACTCAGGCCCTTGCGCTTGCCAGGGAGGCACTTATTCCACTGAGCCATCTCCCCGGCCCCTGTACTACACTTTGAAAGCAGCTTCTTCTGTGGTAGACAGAAGGGACAATACTTTGATTACCTTTTGAGGTCAAATCAGATGTATTTTCAAAAAGAAATGTGAAAAGCTAGCTATTCGAAGTTGGAAAGCCTAACACTGGAGTTCAGCTGATGAGATGCTGATGCATAATGAGCATTAGGGAAAGTTTTTGGGAGCACACTGATTTCAGATTAGCACAAACTTTTGGAGGCAGATGCTATTTTCGCACATATTAGTCATTCCTTTATATCTTTGACAATGTAAACGTTGTGAGTCAGTGTTATCGTCTAAGTCAGTATGATTTTTCATGAGATCCTACTATGGATGAATCCTGGAACATGCAACTAGAGACCTATCTCTTGTCTGTAATAATATGCTTTTTTTTTCTTTTTTTTTGTGGTATCAGGAATTGAACTTGGGACCTTGTGCTTGCCAGACAGGTGCTTATGCCACTGAGCTATCTCCCTGACCTGTAATAATTATTAATAGGAGGAATTGAGGTTAGGATGATTCAGACATAGGTCCGCTTATCTTCTCCTGGTCTATTTATTTCCTGAGACCAAATGTTTCGGCTCGTGAGGGCTATAAGAGATGCAGAAAATAAACTGGTAGGGTAGATGCTGAAAATCAGGGATATGCAAACAAATTAAATATGCAGCCGAGACCAAGGTGGGCACAGGGCAAAATAGGCCAAATGAAGATGTGATGGCATAAAGTCATACTGCTGCTGCGAAGTGTCACTTCCTGGCAAGGGGCTGTCTACTAGTGGCTTCCTAAGTCACAGCCATGCTACTCCACCAGCATGACCTTCTCTGTAAGCCATTACCGTCATGAGACACTAAAGATGATAGAACTGCTTTTTGTGGCTCAAGGGCAGCTGCCGGCGGCTGTCATTCTATTTGGAGAAACTCTCGGGGTTTCTCTGCAGGGCTCTGGGCCACCGTTCCATCCTCGTCACACCCCTTGCTGTGTACATAGTGTGGCCCTGGAACTTGAGCTTTTTTATGGCTTGTCTCACCATGGGCCTGTTTCCATGTGGGGTCTTTTCAAGTTTGCCTCTGTCTCCTGACTCAGGTTATTATCGGCTGTTTCCAGGAGTGGTGATCTGGTTGGGCCAGTTCATCCTTTGATGTCTGGCCGTGTCACAAGTTGGTAGCCTACAGGTCAAGTCACACAGGGTGGGGACAAGCAGGGAGTTGTGTGAGTGCATGTGCCTTTCCTTGTAATGAGGCTTAATTAAGCAGGGCAAGCCGTATTGTCTATTTATGTGGGAGGAAGTGAGCCCCGCACGGGAACACTCGCTGCCCCCTTGTCACTGCGGCAGCAGTTTACTGAAACCCTCCACTTTGCTCACGCCCCTTTCTTGGGAAGTATGCTAGAAGCCTTGGGGATTTGGGCAGAAAGCACTTCCTTATAAGTGTATGCAGCACACGGCCTTCTGAGTGTGTTTGACTTCTGGACTCTTTCGACTCAGTCTCACGTCAGCACCGGCAGTCTGCTCCAAGCGCAGAATCCCAGCCTCGCCCCACTGAATCTCAATCTGCGATGCAACAGACCCCGAGACTCAACTGGGCCTTAAAGTGAGAGAAGCGCTGATTGTGTCACAGACTTTGGGACACATGATGCATCTCTGATAAGTGGTTGAGGCGTGCCCAGAGCCTTCCAATTGTCAGTAGCAGATTGGGGCCCTGACACCAGATGTCTTGATTTTTAGTCATATCTGCTTTCCACTACTCCAGGCTGTACCTTCATTAGGTCACTGGTAAGAAGAGCGAAAAAGAATTTTGTTTTTCTTTTCGGATTTAGTACAGGGTCTACAAGGTCTCACTATATAGATCGGACTCGTAGTGATCTGCCCGAGTTCAGCCTCCCAAGAGTTGGGATTATAAGCACGCGCCACCAAGCCTAGTCTCAAATGGCCAGGGATTGAACTCTGGCCGTTGCATCTGCCTAAGAAGAGCAAATTGACACGATGAGGGTGACTATCCAAAGGTACTATTTTGGGGTGTATGAAAAGGTGCAGTGAACTGCTTTATGCCTATCGGCACAGTCCGACCCATGCCATGTAACTAAAGTTTTTCTGGTTTGCACAGCCTAGCCTTCTCCCATGTGTTAAATATTTTATTTTTCTTTTTTGAGATGGGGATCTTGTTAATTTGCAAGGAGGATCTCAAATTCATGATCCTCTTGTCTCAGCCTCCTGCGTGGCTGGGACTGCAATCTGTACCACCAGGCCCAGCTTGTCAGCTCACTTAAGAAGCACGGATATCCAATGATGAGGTCACTGTAGGATTTTAACTTAAAAAATCTGATCTTCAAGTAAATGACAGTACCCAGAAGTCTCATTATACTGCAGTAATCATAATCTAACCAAATCAAGAAAAAGATAAGAGAATGGGAGATGCAATCACAGGTCACAAATTTAAAGTGATTTTGAGCACCTGCTTAGGCAGATGGAGGAACTGGGTTCCATCCCCAGCCTGCCATACTGGCCCTGCCCCTGGGGCACACTGAGACCGTGGTGACTGAGGCTGGGTGTGCTGGCACATGCCTGTAATCCCAGGACTTGGGAGGCTGAAAACAGGAGAATCACTACGAGTCTGATCTGTGTAGTGAGACCCTGTGCTAAATACATTTTAAAAAAAGATTTTGAAATTACTTTGCTTGCTTCCCTCAATACATGTGAAATTTGAAATAAATTTGAAGAGCTGGATGACACAGTAGTTTCTCAGCTGACCCTATGGCGGTGGCCAAGCTGGACGCTCGGTCACGTGGCTGCCTGCCAAGCCATTTCCCTATGAGTCAGCGAGTCGTCAGGCTGCTTTCTGAAACTGTTATTCTAGCCTTGTATCTCCGAGCATGACAGGAACTTGGCTCCTGGGGTGGGATCCAGATGTCCCAAAGAGGCACTTACCAGGCATGCTCCCAGGACCAATCCTACCTGCCCTCAGCTACACGTAGGCTGCTCCGCTGTGGAGAGGAAACACAGGCCTACGCTTGAGCCCAAAGTACCTAAGTCTTAGCCCTGCAAGATTTTATCTTGTTGGAGATGTAGCCAGTGGCCCAAATTTTGTGCTGTTTCCATTATATTATCTTGAATGACTGTACGAATATATTAATAACAGCAATAATGGAATTTATTTAATCTTCTCTACTTTATCTCATCTTCAAATCTTCACCAGATAGGCACTGTCTTTGCACCTTCTCCATTTTATAGAAACTAAAGCCCAGAGAGGTTTAATAATCTGCCCAAGTTGCACAATAAATAGCAGAGTTGACATCTGACCCCAGGTAATTTGATTTCAGAGCCTGTATCCTTTCTGCTCTTATTTATTGTTCCAACGGTTCTCATCTTAATCTGGGAATGGATACATTATAGATATGTAGGTGGTAGAGTAACTAGGCATAGTATTTTTATTTATTTATCTATTTGTTTATACATTGTGGCGATAAGGGTCAAACCCAGGTCCTTACACATGCTAAGCAACTGAGCTACATTCTTAGCCCTTAGGCATGCTAATTAAAAAAAAAAGAGGTTCCCAGAATGGGTGTTAGCTCAGAGGTGCAGCGTGTGCTTAGCCTTGGAGAACTGGGTTCAATTCCTAGCACAGGGGCGGGGTTGGAGTTTGGGGGCAGGAAGAGAGTCCCAAGAGACCAAGGATACGGTGTGGTTTACTGGCTAGACACCGCTTGTTAGTCATAGTTTTACGTGCTTGTCCGTGCACTAGCTCAGTCTGCGTAAAACCAAAACCAAAATCAAACGCAACCTCCTTCTCCAAGAAGGTGAAGTTCTTCTTACTGGGTAGAGAAGGAAGAGGAAGTTCAGAGACGTCCGGTGCCAGGCTAAGTGGCAAGCCGGGGTTCAGACCCAGCCTTTCGGATGGTGAGCCGCGTTCTTCCCCTGCACCGCCTGTGGTCGCCTCCGCTGTTCACTGGGGCGGGACAGGTGTCATTTCCTCCCCAGCCCCTCTTTTTTGGAGTGCCACGCGCTATTCAGCGACTTGGAGGCAGGCGGGGCAGGGATCAGAAGGCTGGCATGGCACCACTGCTGTCTTCGCTCTTTCCCAGGCTTTAGGGGTGCGGTCCGCATCACCTGCGGACCAGACCTCTGGTCTCTCACCCGAGGCTCCGCGGGGTCCAGGTGGAGCCGGACGCCGCCCCCTGGTGGCCGCCGGGCGCAAGGCCTATGCTAATGAGCCCGCGGCGCCGCCCGCTGATTGGCCGGCGCGGATTCCAGCTGCTTCGCAGGTCGGCGGGTGGGCGCGAGAGTCGAGGGGCGGCCGGCGGCGGCCCGGGTCCCGCGCCCTCCTTGCTCAGCGCCGGCTGGGCGGGGGGCTTTTCCCCTACTGTCGCATTTGTGTTCGGATCGCGAATTCATCCAGGTCCGGGATGACGATCCGACACCAAGGCCGGCAGTACAGGCCAGGATGGCTTTTCTGCAGAAGGTAACCCCGGGGCCTCCCCTGGCCGAGGCAGGGGGCGGGGAGCAACTGGGGGTGTGTGTCTGGGGGTGGGGGAGGCTGGGTTGGAGGGAGCTTCCCTGAGCCGGTCCCCTGATCGATTGCATGCACCAGAGTGCAATCAGCGTGATAAAAATCATTTCTGGTTTTCAGGCTGCTTCTTGAATCCGCTCGGCGTGGGCAGGACGTGGGAGTGGCAGAGCAGGGCCACCTGGAACGGAGGTGACAGAGGACAGCTCTGCTGGCGCCGAAGCTCTCGCTGAGGTTCATAAGACACCCACAGGTTAATTTCATAGCTGCTTTAGGTTGCTATTTCTGGATCTGATGTGTGATGTTTGAAAGTGAAAAACGTATCCAGCACACGTGGGTCTAGAGCACGAGGAACACCAAGATTGGGAAACAAGCGCTCTCTCCTCACTGACCCCCGAGGCTGAGGGAGCCCCTCAAGGGCAGTTTAGAGCTGCTCAGTCTTGGAGCCCGTGGGCAGGTAGGAGACTGGCTCCCTGCAGGCAGCAGAGGGTGTTTCTTGTCTGATGGTGCCCTTTCTAGCCGAGTGGGGCTCGCTCAGCCAGCAGGTGGCAGGGCTGGAGGGTCCCAGCCTAGCGGCCTTAGAATCCCACCCAAGCCCCGCCGGAGCCTCTTAGCCGACGGCATTTTTCTGGCCCAAGCAACCGAACTGGCACACATGTGGCCAGAGTGCCCGGGAAGAGATGCGCCTGGGGACCAGCAGGTAATCTTTTTGTTTTTCTGTTACTATTTTTAATTTTTTAAAAAAGAGAACAAAAAATAGTTTTAAAAAATTCACAGAGCAAAATGATAACAATTCAACAATAGTAGTTATATTGCATAGTGTTGTCTTCAAATTCGTTGTTCAGATTAGTAGACAAGCGTGCAAAATTGGTCAAAAATTATATAAACAATTAAAAAGGAAAGAGACAAATTAAACATTGACTGCTCCTTTCAATCAACTAGCAAAAGGCCTGCCAGATAGCTCAGCAGATTAAAGCGCCTGCTTAGGCAGATGCAGGGACCAGGGTTTGATCCCCGGCACATCATGCACCCTCCCCACCACCCCGGCATTGAGCCTGGACATGGTGGCACGTCCCTGTAATCCCAGGGAGGGCTTGTGAGGCTGAAAACAGGAGGATCGCTATGAGTCTGCTCTGTGTAGTGAGACCCTGTACTAAATTTATTAAAAAAAAAATAGACCAGCAAAAACAGCAGTACAGTGATCCAAGCTGTTATATAAAAGGCTGCCCAGGAGACCTTTCAGGGTCCTTCCTGATTGGGTGACCTTTGAGGGCGCTCCTGTCCCAGTCTTCCAGTAGGCTCCACCTCCAGGAGTGACCTGCTCTTGAATGTACCTTGTGTTCCCCTTCTTGCTGACCCTGTCCTGTGTCCCCGGCCACCTGCTTCTTAGAATCCTTCTTCCCATCAGTGCTCAAAGTTTGGTTGTTATCTTCATTTTACAGGAAGAGTAACTGAGAGGAGCTTCGAGTCTGTGTGAGGAGAGAGGCTTGCAGTTGAGGGGCCTGAGGTGTCTGCGGGGGCCCAGGCGGCAGGAGCAGCATGCACCAGGGGTGGGAGGGTGGGGGGGGGGTGGGGAGGGTGGAGGTGGGGGGGTGACAGCTGGGTAGATCTGAAGGTAAATTGTTCACCATCGTGGGCTCATTGTGCAAGGGCAGCGTGATGAGGCTGGACAGGAAGGGACAGATCCTAAAGGCTTCCCGCAGCCTACAAAGCTGGTTCAGATCCTCCTGAAAGAAGTCATGGAGGAATTTGGCACAGGTGACTGATGTGGTGAGGCTCAGGTTCAAGGGACCGCTCTGATATGATCAAGAGGAGTGGGTGGGATGTCTTCTTCCGAGCGAGTCACTTGGTGTTTTTCGGCGACCCCCACAACTCAGTCACCTAGGAAAAGCAGCTTCTTAGGGGAGAGTGAGAGCACTTCCTTTTGTGATTCCTAGGGTCTTCACGTACTTCCACCTCAGGCTTGATGCGGCCTGGGGCAGACGTTCCCACCAGCCAAGGTTCAGCCACCTGGGGTACTTGGACCCCTTTATTTATTTATTTATCGGTACAGAGTCTTGCTTCACAGCTCAGACTGGTAGTGATCCTCCTGTCTCAGCCTCCCCAGTGCTGGGACTGGTACAACATGTGGTACTGGGGATCGAACTCGGGTCCTTGTGCTTACCAGGCAGGCGCTTAGACTGCTGAGCTATCTCCCCAACCTCTGGACTCCTTTAAGATGTAGAATTGGGAAGAAAACAAGAGGGCAACTTAAATGAATAGATGTTTTTGAGAAGGAGAAGGTTGAAAACATGTTCAATCCTGCTGCCTGTTAGACAAATATAAATCACAACAACATTGAGATTCCATCTTACTCTCCAAAATAGTGGCTATCATCAAGAAATCAAATAAATGCTGGGGATGTTGCAGGGCAAAAGGAATATTTGTACACTGTTGGTGGGAAGGGACAACACTACAGAAATCAGTATGGAGATTCCTCACAGCACTACAAATAGAAATTCCATTTGACCCAGCAATTCCACTTCTAGAAATCATTCCAAAAGAGTGCAAGTCATCATGTTACAGTGATACATGCATGACTGTGCTTATTTTTATTTATTTTTTTCTGTATTTAGGACAGTGTTTACAGGGTCTCACTGTGTGGATCAGACTTGTAGCGGTTCTCCTGTTTTCGGCTTCCCAAGTGCTGGGATTCCAGGTGCACGGCACCTCGCCCAGTCTGTCACCATCTCATCATGCCCCGGGGGCGGGGCTGACGCTGCACTCTGGGGATCGAATCCTGGCTGCTGTGCTCTGCCTAAGCAGGCGCTTTGGTCCGCTGAACTGTCTGGCCGGCCCCTGCATGACCGTGTTTACAGCAGCACAATTTATACGAGTTAAATCTTGGAAACAGCCTATATTATTATATGCCTATCAGCAAATGAATGAAAAAAGCAAACGTGGTACGTATGTATAGTCGAATGCCACTCTGCCGTAGAGAATCATATGTAGGAAAATGGGTGTACCTAAAGACCACGATGTTAAGTAAAATAAGTCAGACTCAAAAGATTAAATGTCACACATTTCTCTTTTATGAGAAACTCAAAATACAAATAAAGAGCAAAGTGAAAGATGGTTGGAGAGCCAGTGAGATAGTTCAGCGGACAAATGCCTGCTTTGCCAGCGCAGGGACCAGGGCTGGATCCTCTGCCGCAAAGGCCCCACTCCTGGGGCGCGCTGAACTGGTGAACTAGTCCAGGTGTGGTGGCGCAGGGCTGTAATCCCAGTGCTGGGGAGGTTGAAAACAGGAGGATCACTAGGAGTCCCAGCTGTGTAGTGAGACCCTGTACCAATTATATACATGGAAAAAAGAAAAAGATGGTAGGGAGCGCTTCTTCAACTGGAAAGGGAAAAAAGAGATAGGGAAAGGTTAGAAAAGAGCATTGAAGTACAACAAAAGTAGGGCTTTTGGAAATGGAAGGGGAACAAAAATTGGGAGAAGCAGCAAGGGAAGGGAGAGGAAATGGATTAAAAAAAAAAAAAAGATTTCAGAGTGAGGGGGCTTGCTAGGACCCAGCCCCGCAGGGTACCTGCTCTAGTTCCACTAGCTCAGGCCATGCAGGAACAAGGCGGAAGAAAGCTCTCCAATCCCCTTAAGAGTATTCTTCCTGTCTCAAAGAATCAGTTGGGTCTCTCAGCCAGAACTGCCATGTTCCAGTAATTTGCCAAAAATGGCTAACACAAAGGGCAAGAGGAGAGGAACCTAGTATATGTTTTCCAGGCCTTTCAGAAAACATGGGGTTGTTCCTTTGGGCACATGCATGCAAATCTACAAAAAGGGTGATACTGTAGACATCAAGGAAATGGGTGCTGTGCAAAAAGGAAGGCCTCACAAATGTCACCATGGCAAGACAGGAAGAGTCTACAACGTTACCCAGCATGCTGTTGGCATTGTTGTAAACAAGCAAGTTAAGGGCAAGATACTTGCCAAGAGGATTAATGTGCATATTGAGCATATTAAACACTCAAAAAGTCATGATAGCTTCCTGAAACATGTCAAGGTAAATGATCAGAAAAAGAAGGAAGCCAAAGAGAAAGGCACCTGGGTTCAGCTGAAGCGCTGGCCTGCCCCGCCCAGAGAAGCGCACTCTGTGAGGACCAGTGGGAAGGAGCCTGAGGTGTTGGAAGCTATCCCTACGACTTCAGGGCATAAGCGGGGGTGTCGCTCTGCCACTCAGCACCTAATTGGCAGCTTAAGTGTTCTAGGTCCTACGTAAAAATAAAATCCTCCTGTGTTGTAAGGGTGGTTTTCTTAGTTGAACAGGTATGTGGTGCCTTCTTACCTCAGAAATATTTGCAGCAGATTTTCACTGTACCTAGTAATTGTGTCTAGTCTTTACTTGTCAGTGTTTTCTTGCTGACAAGATTTCTTGAAAGGTATTGCTGAGGTATTGTGCAGGTGTATACCCAAGAATTCAAATATTTATAAAATATTTATATAGGCCTGAAGATCCTGTAAATCATCATGGGGAAAAGATGTATCAGAATAAATGGAAGTCACTTCAGAAACAAACTTAAGCCCATTTCAGTTAAATAAATTGTTTTTTGTTTTTTTTTTTTTTTTAAAAAAAGGAATCAATTGGATTTGGGGGAGGCCTACGGGGTAGGGAGCTTACGGAGCCTTGGGCAAAGTTTAAAATTCCTTGTATCATTTGTTCATTTCTCCATTTAAGGAACAGGAATTGAGGACTAGGAATCAGATATTGTTAGATGCTGGCTAGAAAAAGATTTTGAGACACAGCCCCTGTCCTCGGGTGACTTACTCTCTCATAATGGGAGAGGACCACATGCCGTGGCTTGATGGCACATCATGGGGGATACAGCAGACATGCGGTGGTCAGGACAACTGCTGAGTGTGTTTGTGTTATCTTAGGTGGGTGCTGTGGAAGCTGACGGGGAGCCAGGGCGGGGACTGAAGATAACGGGGAAGAGGAACGTGAACTTAACTCTAGATCTGTTGCGTGTCAGCTGTCGACTGGAGCTAGTGACAATGGCCAGCAGGCCTTCTCTTCCTCCAGAGAGGTTCTAGAAGCCTTGAGACACACATCAAACTGGTCATTTTGTGTTTTGGTTTGTTTTTTTGAGACAGGGTCTCACTCTATGGCGCAGGCTGGCCTCTGACTTGTGACCCTCCTGTTGCAGCCTCATAAGTGCCGGGATTGCAGGTGTGCACCACTGCAGCAGCCCCAGCTGGTCACAGGATGCAGCCGACACCGGGTCGTGCTTGGGGCAGGGGCCAGCTAATAGGCCGTGTGGGACCTGGACTTTTCAACTGTGAATGGAAGCACTGTGGCTGGGATGTGTGTTGCTGAGAAGAGAGTGCAGCGGTTTGGGATCACTCTGTGTCTTTGCACAGCTGGGATGATTAGGATTCCCTTCCCCCCACCCCACCCCGGGGAGCTCCCTGTAGTTTCTAGGGAAATCCCAGCCCTCAAGGTCAGCCACTCACTGGGCCAGGACCTGTGAGCCTGGGTATGGAGTCCTGGAAGCGTGGCTCTCTGACACTTGGAGCCACTGTCCGGGTTCTTTAGACTGCTCACAGCCTTGGCTCAGTCAGCTGGAATCTGGGAGCGGAAAAGCTTGTCTGGGGTGGGCCAGAAGGGTCCCTGACCTCTTTTCTCACACCATTTGTTTGTGGCCTCAGGGAATAGGTGTGGAGAATCCGGATTGTCAGAGAACCTGCAGGCTGTAGTCTGGTCCTCTGAGGCCAGGTGGGTGGGGAGGTGGTAGCACAGAGGAGGCAGGGAGCGCCACTGTCCCTGACATAAGGGAGGGCTCAGAATGGATGTGCACTGGGCAAAGGGGGGCCTGAAGAAAGGCCACAGCAGCGCCCTCTCTGGGGGACTTGAAGAGCAAGGTGGAGTCTCTCGTGTCCTTGCAGGCTGGGTTTCTGCCTGAGCCAAGGACAGGGGCACATGACCTCTTTAAGAAATTTAATAAAGACTATTTGAGGCCCAAGGAGCCAATGGTAGGTTTTGTACTTTTGATTTGTTATAATTTCAAAAGAGAACCCTGGAAGTGAGTTTACACAGGGAAAGGTCGGAGGGAAATTATTCTGTACTAGAGTGGAAAGACACCTAAAAACATACGTGACACACACGCACCCTCCTCCCAGCACACGATCCTTTGCGAGAGAGGAGGCTTTCTTCCTGGGGGAAACCTTCCCCTCGTCATTCTACCTGTGAAAACAGCTCTCATTATTCCCCACTGAAGGTTAGTTTCAAATTCTTCATGGATTTTGTTTTTTAAAAAACACGGAAGCTGTGGGCATTTTCTTCAGTGTTTACACTTCTGACTGGCAAAGCAAACCATACTCCTCCATCTGCTGCTGAGCTCTCTCTCTCTCTCTCTCTCTCTCTCTCTCTCTCTCTCTCTCTCTCTCTTTCTCTGTCTCTCTCTCCTGTTTCTCTTAAGATAATTGCTTCACCCAGTGAAGTACAGTATTTCCAGTAAAAAGTTATTTATAAACTGAAAAATGTTTACAAGAGAAGGATGAAGAAACAGTAAGCCAGTCATTAAATGAAAACTAAAACAATAGGCCATGTGTGTGTGCGTGTGCGTGTGCGTGGGTGTGGGTGTATGCACAAGCACGCTGCTCCTGCTGGACCGATTCTCTGAAGAATCCTTCCGCTGGTGTCTCCTCCCAGACCTCGCCACCTGCCACTCCCTCCTGGGCTGTCACTTTGATTTCCCGCCTGCTGCTGCCTCTGCAGCTGACCAGGTGGTACAGGACACGGCCAGGCCTTGACTCTGCAGAAAGCTGGGTCCACAGCCCCAGAGGGAGCCACATGAATAGCTTCAGTTCCCAAACAGTTCTCGGAGCCAAGCAGGCGTCTGCGCTGATGAAGCATGCAGTCACTCTTGTCCAGCATGCCAGCTGGGTCTTGCATGCTGTCTGACTGGCTGGCATTTCTCCGGGTCGCTGGGCAATAAGACCATCCTCACAGCCTGCCCTGTGCACCTGATCTTGGCCTGCTTCTGAGACTGTGGTCAGCTGCAAATTCTGGTTTAGCAGTAAGGATTCAATTAGTGTTGACAGCTCTTGGTGTTGATGTGGGACGATGCCCCATGCTTCTTCACTCCTCGGGAAGGTGGGAGCCTTCCATCTCGGGGAGCCCAGTGGCCGGGTGTGAGGCTGCAGGCAGAAGTTTTCCATTCTGTCCTCTCCTGGGACGCTCTTTCCCTCTGATGCTGCGGTGGGATCAGCCCACACTTCCCTCCCACTCTACCTGGCCACATCATGAGTTCCCTCACACTCGGCTTCCTGCAGGAAGCAGCCCTGAGCTGTCCTCTGACAGCCGCTTCTTTGTGCAGTTGGCTCAGCGTGACTCCTGTGGGACACACTTCAGCCTGGCCTGCCTCTTAGTCATCTCTGTCTGCCTCCTTTGCCATCTCAGCTCCGGGAACACAGAAATCAGGCTGTTATTTGTAGCAATCACGGTTTGGATCTATAAGAGGTATTCCATTGAATCTCTTTCCACCAGGTTGTGTAGCAGAGTTTTTCTTCGGGAGCTTCCCAGATTGGTCCCTAAAGGACATACTGTGACAACACAATGTTACTCCATCAAATGCCACTTTCACCCCAATTTGTCACCCTTCCTATAATGCCTTAGGGCTTATCTGTTCTGTGTTCATTACTTTCACTTGACCTTCCTAACCACCCATTTAAATAGATGGGGCAGAGCACCTGTGAGGTAGCTCAGTAGACTAGGCACCTGCTTAGGCAAGTGCAGGGACCAGGATTAGATCCCTGGTCCCGCATGGCATGCCAGCCCTGCCCCTGCCCCAGGTGCACAGAGCTGGTGACTGAGTCCAGGCATGGTGGTGCACGTCTATAATCTCAGCTCTGGGGAGGCTGAAAACAGGAGGATAACTACAAGTCTGAGTTGCGTAGTGAGACCCTGTACCAAATACATAAACAGAAAAAAAACCCAAAAAACTAGATGGGGCAGGTATTATATCCCCCCCAGTGAATGAAAATACTTAAGTTTAATATAATCCCACTGGCTTGAACCACCAAGGACACATCACCAGTGTTCCACTGGGTGGCTTCTATACCTGTGGTACTGTATGGGACAGCCACGCATGTACCACCAGTGGTTCAGAGCCTCCTGGGATCAAGGCACAGAAATTCAGCCACATCTCAAATATGTTAAAGAGATCAGGTGATGGGGCCACGGTCACATGGCTGACACTTTCCTTTTGCTCTGCCTTATGGAAGCCAGGGAAACCAGTGGTCTCTTTCAGACCACCAGGGAAACCAGTGGTCTCTTTCAGACCACAGGAGTATAGCTGCATGCTTGGAAAACTGACGGCTCAGACGACGTTATGTAGAGCAGTGAGGGGTCACAGGGCGGTTGCTGTGAAAGCCTGCGGAAGTGAGGTCAGAAGGAGTGATCTATTTTGGTGGCTCTGGATTTGGGGGCACCACAGAGCTGGCTGCCTTGAAGGGCCCTTCTGGTGCGGCTGTGCCACAAGGGGCAGGCAGTGGCTGGGCATGGAGGGGCGGAGGAGCCGACCGCTCAGCAGCAGGACTGTAGCAGAAGCTCCCGTTCCCACTGGAGTTTCCGCATGCACCTCTTTCCCGTCGCCACCTCTTCGCTTGTGTGGCGTCCTCCTTACTCACCCCCGGGAGCTTAGGGCTGTATTTTCAGTGCAGTGTCCTAGTCATTTCTGGGTACAGCTTCAGCAGCACGACACAGCAGAGGTGTTTCTCTTCCCAAAGAAGCTGCGTTGCATGCACTGCTGGTTTTAGCTACAGGTGCTGAGGTTGGGAGAGGAAATGAAGACAGGCAGGAAGGAGACAAAGACAATCTTGAGTGTACTCTAGCTTGGCACACGAAGTTCCCTGAAGTTAGTGACATCTGCATGCCCCGGGCTTCTTTATTCCTTGCTTCTTCCAGACCCGTCATACCCAGGTCCCTTAAAAATAATATATGGCTAGAAAATTAGCTTGGTTGATGAAGGGCAGAAAATTTGCCATAGGTAGAGAAAGGCTTTAAAGAATGTTTTGGGAGGCTGGGGACATAGCTCAGTGGTCTAAGTGCCTGCCTGGTAAGTACAAGGACCCGAGTTCAATCCCTGGTCTGCATGTGCCCTACTGGTCCCAAAACTGGGTATGGGGGTGCATGCCTGTAATCCCAGTGCTGGGGAGGCTGAGACAGGAGGATCACTATGAGTCTGAACTGTGTAGTAAGACCCTGTATCCAATAAATAAATAGAATATTTTGGAGGGGTTTACATCTTTTAAAAAAGCACAGTGGACTAGGCCAGCACGCTTCTCCTGTAAAATGGGCCATCTCTTCACTTGTAAAATGATTCATTCATTATCTTTCTACCTGTAGGTGGGCCACTGACTTTTTTTTTTCCTGTGAATTAAGCCCAAAGTTTCTATAATTCATAAGTTTCACAGATTTCCACTGCTCAAAACACATAAATACTCCTAGGTCCAGGCTATAATGACCCTCTCGCCCTTTTAAAGGCTCTTGATCTACTGCTTTGAGCACTTTAAAGATTCTGCTTTATAAATCCATTTATGTTTTGTCTGATATGTCCTGATTGTGTGTGTGTGTGTGTGTGTGTGTGTGTGAGATGCAAGTCAGTGAGCCTGCAGCCTGCCCCATGGAGAGAGGGAGGTAAGGTCCCTGTGATGGCTTGTGTTTAGATGTCCCCTCAAAGCCTCGTGCAGTGATAGGTGGGGCTTTTCCAAAGATGGCCAGACGTAGAGTGTGTGGCACTGGGACTGATTCATGGTGCAGTGCTGGGCTCAGTGTCACTGGGATTAAAGATGTGAGTGGTACTGGCCCTAAGTAGCCTGGGTAAGAGCTAAGGGACAGAAAGAGTGCGGTTGTCTGTTGCTTGTTTTGCTGCCTTCTGCCCACCAAGAGCTGTTCGTGCTCTGCATCTGTCTGCTGTGCCACCTGCCTCGGAGGCAGCTGACGGGACTGAACCCTCCAGAGACTGTGAGCTAAAGAAACCTTTCCTCCTTTAACCTTGGGTGTCAGATACATTGTCACAGCAACAAGAAAAGTGACTAAGAAAGGCTGCACCTCTGCTTTGGGGACCTCCTTGTTCCCCATCCAATCACAGTGCCACTATTTGCTTACAGGGAGACGGAAAGCTTGGGCTCATCCTCTCTTTCTGTCTCCAAATTGTATCTACTCTCCAAGTCCAAGAGTCAAGGGAAGTGAGAAGAATGAAGGTGTGTTCCCGCACGCACCAGCTCCCCACAGTGAATGTCGTCCGTATGTGCTGCAAACCTGTTCCAAGAAGGGAAGCTTCAAAACCCCAACATTTACTTGGGAAAAATGTACAAGAGTGGCCAGATCTCCACTGCTCCGAGAGGCCACCCTGCTTCCGATCTTTCCCTTGCCTGGACCGTTACTCTTCTCGGCTATCTCAGCTAGGCCTGCACGCCCTCCTTTTTGCTATCATCTATGATTTTGTAAAAATGAGGGAGGCTGTGATGTCCCTCCTCCCTGAGCTTCCAGTTGCCTGTGGAGCAGCACGGAAGGCCTGCTGTGTGCTAGGTCTGTTGCTTTCCCTGTATACATCCTGGGCTCTCGCCCCTTCTGCTTCTGCGCGTGGCCTCCCATCTGGAATGCCCCTCTCCTTGGAGACAGAGGCGGCGCAATCCCACCAGTGACTCCATTAGAGTCCCTGTCTTCATTAGAACCGGCGAGCCACAAGCAGAAGAGTGTGTGTGCATAGGTGTGTGGTGTGGGTGTGTTCCAGGTCAGAGCCCTGAAGGGCAGGTGAGTTCTGCACGTGTTCCCTTGCACACTGATCGTACACACGAGGAGCTGCAGATGGCAGCTGGCGGCGCTGCTGAGTGGTGGCCTGAGGGAGGAGCTCGGAAATTGCTCACTCTCAATGAGTGTTTGCAAAAGAGAGCTACACCTTGCGATATTGCCTTTGTTACTGAAGCGTGACTCAACCCACCCTGACGAATGTGCTCTCATTTTCTGCCTTTTAAGTCCCAGCTTCAATGCTCCCTCTTCGTCAAAAGCCTTTCAGAGGCAGCCCATCCCTTTTCTTTGTGCTTTCTGCTAGGGACACAGAATGATTCATAGTATTAGTGCTAGAGCTAGACTGGCCGGGCTTGCATCTTGGTTGTGCTCCTGATCAGCACTGGGTGTTCCGACCAGTTACACAATCTTCTAGGATCTTGGTTCCCCTTTGCTTCCCTAGTATCCACTACAGCACTTGACACGGTAATTGTTAAATAGTACCTTGTGATAGCTAACACCGTGCGCACTCGAGCGAGAAATGCCCAACTGATGGGCTTCACACGGTTCTAGGGGAGGCCGAATGGACTCGCTGAAGACCGACTCTGGGGAGGAGAGGCACCATCTAATAGGCTTGTGGCTTGAATGGAATGCAAAAGGGAAGGAAGGAGGAAGTCTTGCTTCTTGCTTCTGTAGCTTTGGAGGAGCTGCGGTCTTTGCACTTACCTTGGATGTCTCATTTCCTGGCTTCCGGCGCGCCCGTCATACCTTTGTCTTCCTTACACAGACTAGTGCAGGACCCTAGAGGGAGCTCCGGCCTTCGACTTCTGATTGGATCCTCTGATCACCAGTGTGCAAGAGACTGTACACACTCTTCTGCATCCGACTCTTCAGGCAGGCATTGGAAGCCTTATTATATACTTTCTACCTCGCTCTCTTTCGCTCTCGCTCTAGTGCATGCACTTGTCAGCTTATAATGAACCCAACTTCCAGACAGTTCTCCCAGAACGGAACTCACTGCTGCGTCCAGGACTCACTGTAGAACTCACATATGTCTCACATGAAGCCTGTCTCTCTGAACACTGACAGACACACACCTGCTTGCAAGCCTCCTTCTGTTCTGTCTTGCAGATTGAATCACCAGTGAAAGACATGGAGAACCAGAGATGGGAGTCAAACTGCAAAGCCAGGGGACCTTGGAATTAGAGCCGCTTGGGACATAACAGGCGGTAGCTGCTCTGGCCCCGGCAAGGCTTGCAGGAGGCTGTGGCTTTGTGCTGCAAATTAATTCTGACGGCAGGGCCAGAACTTTGAGGGGAGGACAAAAAACAGACGCTACTTCTTTAAACCACTTGCCCTGAAGTCATTTTATTTCTGTAAAAATGACTATGATTTTTTTCTATAAATGTAATGAATTACCTGCGTTGATTTTAGAATATTAAATCACCCTTGCATTCCTGGAATAAAGCCTAGATAGATGCTTGATTTCACTGGCTGATATCTGATGGAGGGCTTTGCATTTACACTCACAATTGAGGGTCTTGTTTAACCCCCCCACGACACCAACCAGTTTTCCGACTCTCCAGCACCACTTGGGTGTCCCGTAATTCACTCTAATTCTGGCATTACCTGGAGTTGGTATCCTGATACAACGGGCTTCAGCCCTGAGACTGCATCCATCACTTACACTGGAGCGACTGGCTCCAAATCGGAGATTCCCACGGCCCCCCCTTCAGGGTTAATAACTTGCTGGAAAAACTCACAGAACTCAGGGGGATGCTTTGCTTAATATTTCCAGTTTAATGTAAAGGATACAACTTAGAAACAGCCAAATGGAAGAGATGCAGAGGGAAGGGGTGGGGGAGGGCCGAGGAGTGTCAGCGCCCCTGCAGGTACACTACTCTCCTTGTACCTGCTGAGCTTGCTGACCTGGAAAACTCTTGGAACTTGTCATTTAGGGCTTCTGATGGCGGCCTCCTTACACAGGCATGATGGCTTAAATCTTTGGCTGAGGGCAAT
Source organism: Octodon degus (assembly GCF_000260255.1). Lineage (NCBI taxonomy): Eukaryota > Metazoa > Chordata > Mammalia > Rodentia > Octodontidae > Octodon > Octodon degus. Next base: position 7,306,994 of record NW_004524609.1, on the reverse strand, counting down.
TAACACAATCAGGAAGCAGGGCTCAAAGTTTTGACCCTTTAATCACTCTTACATCGGGGCTGGGGAGATAGCTTGGCAGTCTAAGCACCTGCCTGGCAAGCGCAACGACCTGGGTTCAATCGCCTGCAGCACACATCCAGTTTCTGTGCAGGCCACGGAGACTGGGCGTGGTGGCGCCCACACCTGTAATCCCAGCGCTGGGGAGGCTGAGTCAGGAGGATCATTAGGAGTCCGAGCTGCATAGTGAGACCCTGAACCAAATACATAAATAAAATAAATAAATAAATGAAATGTTTATTTGGAATTCTTCTTTAATTTATAGATTACTTAGGAACATATTTTAACACTTTTCCTGCAGTGAAGTTATCCTTACTTTGAGGGTGTGGTCAATACAGGGTCTTGCTGCGTAGTCCAGGCTAGGCTTGAACTTGTAACTCTCTGGAGCTCTTTGAGTGAAAAACTTGTTCTTTGATTATTGGTTTATAGCTTAATCTCATTTTAGTGAAAAAACCTTCTCAGAATGACTTCAATTTATTTTATTTATTTTTATTTTTTTGGTGGCCAGCTCAGCCTGCTCTGGGGGTGGGGCTGGCGAGGCATGTGGTGCCAGGGATCGAACCGTGGTCCCTGCGCTTTGCCTAAGCTTGCCTGAGCAAGTGCTTTAGGCTGCTGAGTTATCTCACCAGCCCAACTTCACTGTTTTGAAATACTGCTGGAGCCTTACTGCTTACTGTGTGACCAATTTCGCATATGTTTCATGTATATTTAAAAGAGTAATTTCTACTGCAGGTCTAGCTTCTGATATGTAACAACCGCGTTGAGTTGGTTAATTGTGTTATTTACAGCCTCCACATTCTCATGAGTCTCTTACCTTCTTGCTCCATAAATGAAGGTGAAAGGTATGTGACGCTTGTATAGAACCATGGATTTGGGGCTGGTGAGATGGCTCAGTGGTCTAAAGCACCTACTTAGAACAAGCTTAGCAAAGCACAGGGACCGCGGTTCAATCCCCCAGCACCACATGCCAGCCAGCCCTGCCCCCTGGTGGGCTGAGCTGGCCACACACACACACACAAATAAATTAAAAAAAAAAACTTAAAAAAAAAAAAAGAACCATGGATTTGTCTTTCTTACAGTTGTCTCATTTTTGCTTTACATATTTTTAACTTATGTCACTGAATGCAGATTTGTGATCTGCTATCTCCTGGTTGGATGAATTCATTGTGATGTGTACTTTATTTCTAATATTTTTTTTTTTTTTTTTTTTTTTTTTTTTTTTTTTTTTTTTTTTTTTTTTTTGCTTTACAGTCTTACTTGGTAACGACATAGATATACTTGATTCGTTTCTTGTTAAGAGTTTTGCAGACTATCTTTCCGGTTGTTTTAATTATGTCTCCTTATTAAAGAGTCTCTCTTGAAAGCTGGGTTATCTTTTTGTCTCTACTCTGACAAACTTGGTCTTCAAGCTATATTTTATATTCCATTTAAATGTAAATGAATTATAATACAGTTAGGTTTATTCTTTTCTGCTTCATCCACTTAATGCCCTCCTTTGCATCTACCATTAAGTAATGAATTTGGTGCGGGGTCTTGCTACGCAGCCCCGACCTGTAGTGATCATCCTACCTTGGTCTCCCAAGTGCTGGCATTACAGGGGCATGCCGCCATGCCCCGGTACAGTGCTTGGCCCAGCGCAGGGCCAGCACGGCATGTGGTACTGGGGATCGAACCTGGGTCCTTGCGCTTGCCAGGCAGGTGCTGAGACCACTGGGCTATCTCCTCAGCCCCTCTATTTAAAAAAAAAGTTTCCAGTTACTGCTGTCTTTCCCTCAGACCTGTTTTGGATCCTCTGCTACCCCCACTTTCCCATTGTTATCATCTTGGAGTACACAGCATGCAATCTTGACTTAGTTCCTCTTCATACAATGTGCACCAGTTTCCAGTGTTGCTAAAACCCTACAAGACTTTCACTGCATTACTCTGAACCCTCCCTTTATGTGCTTGGCTCACTTTTAGCAAGATTCATATACCTAAACTCTGAGACATTAGAATGGCCCGGTGGCCTCTAATATTTCCTAACAATTGCACATGCATTTAGCCTTCCTGGTATTCCTTACTCCTTCCTGCACGCCCACGCGCTGACTAGGTTCATTCCTTTTCCTTTTGGAGATCCTCTGATAATGAATTCTCTCTGACCTGCTATGACTAGGCAGTTATTTCTGAAGTATTTGCTTGTTGTCTTAGAAAATTAGAGTGAAGTTCGACCTGGAAAAAAAATACTCGGTCTTTCTCATACTCGCTTTTTCTTTCTCATTCACCCCGAATCATAAAAGTAGGGAGCATCAGGTGAGGGAAGAGATCTTGAAAAGCACTTAATGCAAGTTACTACATGAGGACAGGGGGCGCTGAAGAATGAGGCATGTGACTGATAGGACGTTTGCGCAGTTGGTGGAATACTGGATTCACTAAGAACAGAAAACACGTCTAGGTCAAACGGCTGCTTCTCTGGCTTTCAAGCTGAAGGAGCTGGATGGAAGCTTAGAGCTTATATTTTCACAAACAGATGTGACACACATATTTTAGAACACTGCATTCTGCTGAAGGAAGGATTTTGCTCCCCACAAGCACACTTGGACTTACGGTCCCAGCGGGTGGCTTCCTGAAGAAATGTGTGGCGTGGCGGCACCTGGCTGTCTGCAGCAGACCTCCCTGCTACCCTCCTCCCCCCGTGACCCGATTCTTTCTTCCTGCCAACCTGCCCTCCTGGATTCCTTCATCTCGGCACAGGCAAGCTGAGCCAGGGCTTCCTGGGCGGCTTCCTGGCCTCCCTTGCCGTGAGGGAGGGAAGCTGTTACCTACC